>NC_084587.1:4203625-4401125 GCF_033807715.1 Cololabis saira | reverse complement strand
AGGAAATGGAAAAAAAGTAAAAGGTAACAATTTCAACCAGAGCATTTTATAATTTAGTGAAAAAAAAATGTTTGATATTATTTTGTTGAAATAAAGGTTCCTGACAAAGTCAAAAAGCCTAGATGCAATAAACGCATTTTTGTGGTAGTTTATGAATTTAAAACCTAAGAACGGGTCGGTGGCAACCCTAACAACAGACAAAGGTTAAGTGAATTATTTTCATTATGTTCAGACTTACATTTACTTTTCACTTGCTGAATTTGCCGGTCCATTTTTTTTCCCTCAAACGCACGTTTGATTGGCTGATGATTTGATTATTAATAAGTTTGTATTTATTGTGTATGTTAATATAATTTAAGTTATGTTCAAATATTGCAATTTAAATTGCTAATAAAATCCTGGAATATTCTGGAAGTTTTCAAAATGTTTCTTTAGTAGTTTTTGAAAACAAAGGTTTGAATGGAACCGTGTATCAGGTGAACCAATACACATGAAAGTTAGTATAAGTCAATACAGATTTATTTTGCATTGATCATTTAGACTATCAATTAATTAGGTTCATATTTGTGACAAATGTAGCCCTGACCCCAGTGGCGTCAATTCAGTGGAAGCTAAGGTATGGCAAGGTTATGGGGAGTATCAATCAACACGTCCAGCAAATAATCATCACAGAAGTTTATCTGTGTGGTCAAGAAAATTGGAACTTTTTCAAATGCAGTCTCGCTCACTGCAAAAACTCCAAATCTTACCAGGAATATTTGTCTTATTTCTAGTTAAAATCTCTAATTTTTAGTCAAAAAATCTCATTACACTTAAAACAAGAGTCATCACCAGAAAAATAACTTATCTGACAATTTTCACCTGTTTCAGGTAAATTTTCCCTTGAAATAAGTGGAAAAATCTGCCAGTGGAACAAGATTTATTTTCTCATTACAAGCAAAACAATCTTGTTCCACTGGCAGATTTTTACACTTATTTTAAGTGAAAATCTACTTGAAACAGGTGAAAATGGTTGTTTTTGAGTCTTGTCTTAAATGTAATGAGACTTTTTTTGACTAAAAATTAGACATTTTAACTAGAAATAAGACAAATATTCTTGTTAAGATTTTGAGTTTTTCCCTTGAAGCCAAGGTGTGGCGGCTGCCATACCTTGGCATACCCAATTGACGCCCCTGCCTGACCCCCGTTCACCCAATCTGTTTGGTCTTATTAATGTCCCGTCCCCAGCAAAAAGTGTACATGCAGGTTATGCCGTTATATCGTCCCAACCAATGTTGAGACCAAACCTACGCCCTTGTGCCTGGTTGGAGACGGCGACGGCGTCCTCCGAGGACCGGCCTCCACCTGGGGGTGGTGGAACCTGGACGCCACGGTGAAATCAGGTCTTTCCATCAACACGGGCCCGGTCTTCCCCCCAACACCCCAACCCCCCCACCCCGCTACGCTCCGGCACTTTCCCCCCTCGGCCCTGCAGGACGTGACGGGACACGAGAGGCTTTCACAACAACAGCTCATGCAAAGCTGAACTAACTAGTACGTGTGAGTGTGTGTGAGTGTGTGAGTGTGTGAGTGTGTGTGAGTGTGTGAGTGTGTGTGAGTGTGTGTGTTCCCCTGTCAGGAAGCTGCGTTGATGATGTGGTGGAGCAACATGAACAACATGAGCCACATGAGCCCCGTGGCGGTGGAAATCTCACCTGACTGAACCGTCAGAACTGAGGTTTCAGGTTTCAGATTGAATCTTTCAGAGTTTTAAACTTTGAAGTGAAAGTATGTTTGTGAGTGTGTGTGTGTGTGTGTGTGTGTGTGTGTGTGTGTGTGTGTGTGTGTGTGTGTGTGTGTGTGTGTGTGTGTGTGTGTGTGTGTGTGTGTGTGTGTGTGTGTGTGTGTGTGTGTGTGTGTGTGTGTGTGTGTGTGTGTGTGTGTGCTTCATGCTGCAACCCGCCTCCATCAGCCCGTCTGTGAGGCGTGACATGTGAACATCAACCCTGATGACGAGGCTTCATCTCGGAAGGAAGAAGGAGAAGAAGAAGCGCCGCCCCCCCCCCGGCAGCCGCTGCTCTTCCTCTTCCTCATCTCCTCCGCCTGCTGCTGCCTCTGACCATATAAGGTGGGGAATCAAGCCGGCAGCTCATTGGTGGACGGGGGCCCAGGCAGGTAGACCTGTTGCCTTGTATGGGAGGCTCCTGGAGACCCCCCCCCCCCGACGTGAGGTCATCCTGGGCTTCAGCCCGTCTGTCTGGGGGGGGTTGGGGGTTCCCGCCCGGGGGCATCGGCGGCGTCACACCCCTGCCCCCCCCACCCTGGCACCCACAAGGCCCTGCGTTCACACCAACACACCATATCCTCCCCGAGGTATCAAAAATGAGTAATCACTCATCTCAACTTCCTCCTTTGTCTCTTTTATTGTTCCTGTTGAAGAACTTCTGAGAGATTTTCAGATTATTTTAGTCCAAAATCTGAGTTTTTAAGGCGAAGAAAGTACAAAACATGATGTCTTAGATACATATGCACCTAAATCCATCACTTTCTGTCAGATATAACTGTCTGGGGGTTTGTTGCACAGTATCAATATCGCAGAAAACATCTTGACCTTTTGTCCAAGATGACTTTTTAATTCAACATTTGAAGTGTTTATTTTCTGTATTTTAGGTAAAACCATGAGTATCCAAGCTTTTATTTACTTTCATCTTGAAGATGCTGACAGAAAATCCTGGATGCTGGTTTTTCTTAAACCTGAACAGAATTAAATCCTATTTAAAGTCTTCGTTTGAAAGTCGCATAAGTGTTTTTTTTTGTTCTGCACCAGGTTTTACTTCTACGTTATATAGTTATGATATTAAACCCGGGTTTTGCATATCGGTTGATTATTGGCCATTATTGATCCAGTATCAGTGACGTAAAGAAGTCAGACTTATATCCTTAAAGAGACAACGCACAATTATCTTCATGAAATGGTTTTCTTCGTCTTTGCCTGTTTTTATTGACGTTACGGAAGATTTGATGCAGAAATACACTTAAAAAAATAAATAAAAAATAAATAAGTAAATATAAAAATAAATATATAAAAAACATTTGATGCAGATATGCACTTAATAAAATAAATGCAAAATAAATAAATAAAATAAATAAATAAATATATTAAAAAGATTGAATGCAGAAATATACTAAATAAAATAAATACAAACAAAAAAAATATATCAAAAAGATTTAATGCAGAAAAACACTTAATAAAATAAATAAATAAAAATAAATAAATACATATAAAGAATAAATAAATATATTTAAAAAATTGATGCCGATATACACTTAATAAAATAAATACAAAATAAATAGATAAAATAAATAAATATATAAAAAAGATTTGATGCAGAAATACATCTAATAAAATAAATAAATACACTTAAATACACTTAATTTCAGCGGACGTGCCACACTGAAGTGATCGGAGCTGTTGATGTTAAATCAGCTGTTACTCACAAGGTACCAATAAAAACTAAAAAATCTACCAATTATTTGTATGTTTGGGTCTTTTTGTAAAAATCAGCACTAACTTCTGGCTGCAGTTCCTCTCCTGACCGCTAGGGACTCAGTCACGGACATGATGATCACACCAGGTGAATTTTACTCAAATTATATCAAGTAAAAAAAATATGTATAATTAGAGGTGTGGCTTCTTTGATCAAATAAAATAAATAAAGACCTCAACGCCACGGGAGAGGGTTGTCCAGTACTTCTTTCACACTTTATGCAGTCGATTTTCAAAGTTTGATTGCTACGACCATCATGTCTTGCACGATGTAAAATCGATAATATGGGATGTTGAGTATTTGATCCTTCAAAAATACACTACCCATGACATGAATTGCATTACACTTTGTGAACATTATACGATAAAGATAAAAAAAAAAAAATATTCTATGGCTTTATTTGATATTCATTCAGTCATTCAGCCTTTAATTAGCCAGGCAGGTCATTAAGAACATTCTTATTTACAATGACGGCCTGGCAAGAGACAAGGAACACTTGGGGGGAAAGGAAGTGGGTTAGGGAGTAAACCACATTAAAATTGAAGCTCTGCAAAGGTAGAAAACCATTAGGTAGCATTTTTTGGCAAAGCAGCAGAAATTGGCAGAACACCCACCCTAAAGTGTCTGAGCTTGTCCTCAGGCAGTTTTGCAGCCGAAAGTGCCAGTGTCGTGCCAAAAAGTGATTGCCTGAAAAAGTGATTGCCTGCCAGAATCTGATTTCTGGCCGCGGGAGCGCGCACAGCAGCCCGTTGAGCGATAGCGCTAAAACGTCAGATTTTCAGATTATGAAGCTCAAGAATGAGATCAAGTCATATTTAGGTAGAAACAACTTTTCATTAATTGTATTTGGCCTTCAATCAATTTTTGGCAGGTGAAAATGCCTATTGTGTGTTGTAATGGTCCTTTAAAGCAGCACAACGTAACTTTCAGCTCTTGTTGAGTTTGGCGGCTCCTTTGGACAAAAGCGGTAGTGCTTTACCAGTAGTGTGGAAGGGTTCCTACCATGCACCTCAAAGTTACATAGTGCCAGTGAAGGCGATACAGACCCCTCAGACCATGACAGAGGTTCATTAAACCTGTTGGAAGTTGATGTACCATCACAATGACTCTGGAAATATTATATTAAGGTGGAAAAGTTACATAGTGCTGCTTTAAAAGAGTTAAAAGCAATCCTGTGAGCTCTAGTGTTTATATTATGAAGATCAAGAATGAGATCAAGTCATATTTAGGCAGAAACAACTTTTCATTAATTGTATTTGGCCTTCAATCAATTTTTGGCAGGTGAAAATGCCTATTTTGTGTTGTAATGGTCCTTTAAAAGAGTTAAAAGCAATCCTGGGAGCTGTAGTGTACAGTGGGACAAGATTTATCTTCTTATTACAAGCAAAAAAATCTTGTTCCAGTGGCAGATTTTTCTACTTATTTCAAGTTAAAATCTACTTGAAACAGGTGAAAATTGTTGTTTTTGCCAGTGATGAGTCTTGTTTTAAGTGTAATGAGATTTTTTTTACTAAAATGAGACATTTTAACTAGAAATAAGAGAAATATTCTTGTTAAAATTTTGAGTTTTTGCAGTGATCCATTTTACTTATCCTGTGAAGGACAGAGTCATATTGATAAGTTCAGAAAACTGTTTTTTATTTTTGTGTTTTGATGTATTTGATGTAAGTCCAGTGGATATTTAAAGCTTACAGAAGGCTGCATTTAACTGCTGCTATGTCATTCCTGCAGTATTTCTGCAGGTGTTTTGGTCACTGCTATTATTTGTAATATATTATATTATCATATCTGTCCCCATATGATAAAATCCACCATCCCCCCTGATTTTTTTTTACAACTCGAGTACTGATGACTGATAACTATGGTACAGCTGCCACTCAGGAAGGGTAATCATACCAAAATATCATCTACAGACATGGATCTTTTAAAAAATTATAAGCAAGTTTTGTCACCTTGAGTGGTACTGATATCTGGCCTGGCCCATGGACTAAATCTTGGAGAGAAAAGTTGTTAATGGTGTCCTGAAGAATCTGGTTTTTACGACGGAGTATTAGGGCCAAACTAAGACAAAAAAATTAAGAGAATAAAGTCATAATGTTACGAGAATAAAGTCGTAAAATTACGAGAATAAAGTCATAATATAATGAGAATAAAGTCGTAAAATTACGAGAATAAAGTCATAATATTACGAGAATAAAGTCGTAATATTAAATATATATATAACTTCACAAGATGCTGCTCAATATTCCTAATTTTAACACAGGGAGAAGACTGCTCTTCCTGTTAAGAGTTCTCATAAATTACCACTTTATTTTCATAATATTACGACTTTATTCTCATAAATTACGACTTTATTCTCGTAATGTTACGACTTTATTCTCGTAATATTATGTCTTTATTCTCGTAATATTACGACTTTATTCTCGATAATATTACGACTTTATTCTCGTAATATTATGACTTTATTCTCGATAATATTACGACTTTATTCTCGTAATGTTACGACTTTATTCTCGATAATATTACGACTTTATTCTCGTAATATTACGACTTTATTCTCGATAATATTACGACTTTATTCTCGTAATGTTACGACTTTATTCTCGTAATGTTACGACTTTATTCTCGATAATATTACGACTTTATTCTCGTTATATTACGACTTTATTCTCGTAATATTACAACTTTATTCTCGTAATATTACAACTTTATTATCGATAATATTACAACTTTATTCTCGTAATATTACAACTTTATTCTCGATAATATTACGACTTTATTCTCGTAATGTTACGACTTTATTCTCGTAATGTTACGACTTTATTCTATTACGACTTTATTCTCGATAATATTACGACTTTATTCTCGTAATGTTACGACTTTATTCTCGATAATATTACGACTTTATTCTCGTAATGTTACGACTTTATTCTCGTAATATTACGACTTTATTCTATTACGACTTTATTCTTGCAACATTACGACTTTATTCTGGTAAATTTACGACTTTATTCTCATTATATTATGACTTTATTCTCGTAATTTCCTTTTTTTTTTGTCTTAGTTTGGCCCTAATACTCCGTCGTAGGTTTTGGCCTTCCAATTAAATTCTTTATAAATTTTTCCTCGGACAGTTTTGCAGCCTCCGCAAGTACCGGGTTTTACGCGGCGCCCCTGAACGCACCGCGACGCCTGGGCGGGGGGCGTGGCCTCCGACGGGGGGCGTGGCCTCCGGCTTCACCTGAGAAAAATAAAACGGGCGGAGGAGCCGCGGCCGCCAGCGTCAGTCCCGACTCCCTGCAGCTGGAACTCGAGCCCCAGCACCAGCACACTCTCCCCCCGCGGACCAGGAGCAGCTCAGCCTCGGTGGAGCCGCCACAGCCAGGTGAGTCCTCCTAATCCTGAGCCGTTTAAGGGCTTCAGTGGTCAAACCGAGGGCTCTGGTGCGTCATGGGGGGGTCGGCTCACCTGCCCAGGTGTTCTCATCACCGAGCAGCCCGAGCCTCGGGCTACACATTCACGGCAGAGGTTTGGGGTTTGATTCCAGCTGAAGTTTTGAAGTCTAGAAACATTTCCTTTCTTCCGCTGCTGTCGGTGTTCTGACAATTTCTGCTGCTTTGCCAAAAAATGCTCCCTAATGGTTTTCTACCTTTTTGTAGAGCTTCAATTTTACTGTTTTACCCCCTAAACCACTTCCTTGTCTCTTGCCAGGCCGTCATTGTAAATAAGAATGTTCTTAATGACCTGCCTGGTTAAATAAAGGCCAATGAGTGAATGCATATCAAATAAAGCGATAGAATTGTTTTTTTTCCCCTCTTTATCGTGTAATGTTCACACAGTTTAATGTAATTCATGTCATGGGTAGTGTATTTTTGAAGGATCAAATACTCAACATCCCATATTATCAGTTTTACATCGTGCGCGTCCACGCGGATGTGAGAAGTGAAGCAGCTTCGTGTCACGTTGAAGCTGTTGGTGCAACTTCCTGAGGAAGTTGCTCATGGACGGTTTCAGCTGCAGCCGCAACATTTGAGAGAGAGAAGCTTCAGGCTGCAGCTTCAGACCCGAATCAACCTGTTTTATTAGTTTTATTGTTGTTTTTCCTGAAGCGCACTCCCGCTCCCCCCTCTGATCTCAGCCTGAGAACATAATGGACTTAAGACGCAGGTGAGGGATTATCCCTCTATATCCGTGCACGGGCATCTGCCCACACACACACACACACACACACACACACACACACACACACACACACACACACAGGTGGTACAGGGCGCGTGCGTGTGAGGGTGTGGTCACGGCTCTCCTCCTCCACGCGCCCGGACTTGCTCGCGCATTCCTCCGCGGGGGCGCGCACCGCTGCAGACCTGCGGGTGCAGGATGCTGAGGCCACGCCCACATCCAGGTGGACCACGCCCACATCCAGCTGGACGGGGTGTTACCTGGACGAGGGGGGGGGGGGCGAAGAATTCTGGGTAAAGGGAGGAATTCAGACAAACTATTTGTTGCTGGAGGCCGTTTAAAGATGTGGATGAAGAGTAGAACCTAAATAATAAATCAAATTTAAACCAGAAATCAGCTATTTTATTTAATTTGTGCAGAACTTTTACACCAAATATCCTCAAAGGTTCACGTTGGGAAATGCCCATCTCGTTTACCAACCCTGCAGGTTTTTTTTTTTCAGTTTTATTAATGCTGTTGTAGTTATGTTTTGTTTTTGTTTGTTTGTTTTTTGTTCTCTTTAATATAAGAAAAAAGAAAAATATAAGGGCATGGCAGGTGTATATCATTAGGAGTTCCCGTTTGAGCAGTACCTTGAAGAAGGCTTGCGCCAAAACGCGTGGCCTGGGTCTCTGCTCCCATGTTTTTAAACTTATTAGCCATGTTTCAATAAAGGCTTTTTAATATTTTTCCACAAGAAGAGTGCCTTGGACTCCCTTTTTTGACAAGATATTGTTTTTTTCCCCAACACCAAAGAGCACCTTCAAGATTTTTTCTGAACAATTCCCTGAGCACTTCGGATTTTCTCTTCACTTGAAGAAAAATATAATATTTAATATAAGAAAAAGGAGGAATCTCTGAACATACTGCTTCCATTTTATGTCATTTATGACAGTACCATGATCATCTTGTTTCCATGAGATTCTTAATAAAAACAGCAACACACACCTCAGCTTGTGTCAGGACCTCATTAGAGACTCGACACCTCGTCATCGAGGTGTTTGACACGACTTTTACAGTCTCAGGTAATTACAGAGTCTCCGAGGCGGTGACATCCATCATTCTTTCACACACACACACACACACCCCCCCTTTACTCCCCCGGGCTAAGAGCATAATGGACAGAACCAGTCTAACGTCATGCCAACAAACAATACCTTCCCTCCTCTGTCCCCACAACATGAACCAGCGGCCTGAACCCGAGTCCTGATCCTGGTTCTGGTCCTGGTCCTGGTTCTGACTCAGACCAATCAGCAGGTCCTGATGCTCAGCTTCTACTTGGCTTTAATTGGATCCCCGGTACCCCCTGAGCTGGAACCCGGCTTTAGTTTAAGTGAAGAATGTGATGGTGGCGACTTGAGACTTTTAATGACTCGCTGGACAAAGAACGTTTCACATCAAAGTTGGTTTAAAAAAGAGGGGAAAATGGTAAATGCAGTAATAATCTCCTAGTTTATTGCTTTTTTTTCTTTATTTTTTAAAGAGGTAAATGCAATAATAAAGTCAGAGTTTGATGGCGTCAGTGATTAATATGATTAAGCCCCGCCTACCAGATTCTCTAGAGAAGAGATTAAAATCTGCCGACACTTTGACACCATTTCTCAACTAGTGAAGTCGTGAGTCTGAATCGTCTGAAGTCTGATTGTTGCTGGTTTAACTAGTCTTTATCATTTTATCGTCTACATTCAGCTCCGTCATTGATGTTGCAAAATAAAAGCTTGAACTTCTTCGTCATGGTACTGGCCCCGCCCACTCTTATCAGCCCACTTTCCCTCTTATCCACATACCTGTCAAAGTCTCCCGTTTTGGCCGGGACACTACCGTATTTTACGTCTCTTTCCCTCCGTCCTCCTGTATTAGTATTTTGCCGTAAATTTCCAGTTTTTTATTATGTATTAATCTTTAAACAGCAAACTGGCCTTGCGAGAACTGCCCCCTGCTTTAGCCTGGGGGCAGTTCTCGCAAGGTTAGTGGCGACAACGGGAACAAACTCGGAACAACAAATCAGAGATGGATGGATGTAACGAGAGAGAGAAGATATTTTGACAAAAAAGCGAAGACTTTGTGTAAATATCTCTAAAAATGAGATAGAAAATGTACTTTCCTAAAGAGGAGGAACAGAAACACAGTCAGTGAAGGCCAGAGCCACATGAGTGAAAATGACAAATTAAAATAAAATGTAAATGTTTCCCTTGAAGAAAATCAATGTGTATATTAACTGAAAATATTTAGAATAAATAAATGTGCTTTAATTTCCCTTATGTATTCATTTAGGCTCTATTATAGGAATTGCATACATAGGAATTTCCACAGCATTTCAGTATCAACAAAGGTAGAACTATCAGATTCTGAGCACATAATTGTAGTTTTTAAGTGGTTGACACGTAGTTATTTTGGATTTCTCGTAAATTTGTCTTAAAAAGTAGATGAAGGACCTCAGTTGGGCTGGTGGGGGGAAATGACCGTTATTTTTAAATCTAAAACTTGACAGGTATGTATCAGCCTGACGCCGGCGGCGTGCAGCCCGACCGTGAGTCACGGTGAACACGACCACAACAAAGCAGACGCTCCGGAAGTCTATCAGACTATTTATTTGGAGAAGTGGTGCCTGCTGGGTAACTTGTTGGTATTTCAGCCGCCTGACGAACATGAAATGACGCTTTTATTCAGTAGAATTTAAATACAGTACGTAGTGATGGAGATTCTAGCAGCTGGAAGACTCTGAATAAATAAAAACACTCAGATTTGAGGTTCAAGCTACTGAATAACTGTGTTTTTGAGTTTGATGCTGTTATGAAGATCTGCAAGATGCTTTCAAAAGGTTTTAATATGAATGATTTAAATGTATAAGTAAAGTGATATTTCAATAAGGTTACATTATTAATGTTGGCTCTTTTTAAATCTTCTTGCTTCAGTGTTTTAATAAAAAAAACCAACTGGTTCCCACCTTAAGGCCACGTTTACACATAGCCGGGTATTTACAGTAACGGATATTTTCCCCTCTACGTTTTGAAAAATATCCTCGTTTACACGAACCTGCATAAATACGCTGTTATGGTGCTATGAGCATCCAAACCTGCAGGGGGCAGTGTAACGAGAAACGTAAAGTCATGCTAGCCAATCAGAATCCTGGAAAAAAACATCAACAAATGACACGTGTGAAGCCTGAATAATATGGTTCCGCGTTAAATCGACGGCGTAGCCTACTTAGCCTACGTACGGTGTGTGTCGCCGCGTACCCTACACAGTAGGCTCTGCGTTGGTGTAACGCGGAACCATAAATCAGCCTTGACTGCCAGTTACTTCCAAGACGGAACGAGAGACTTTCGTTTGGAGTGACAGAGAAGTGGAGTTACTTTTAAGTGTGACTTTAGAATATAAAACGGGTAAAATACAAGAAGATATTGACGGTGGCCAAACTAATTGTAAACACAGGTCGCACAAATGATGCTGGTGACGTTTCTGTCCCATAATGTGACGTTCTGAGCCTAAATCTCCGTTTTCCTCCGTTTACAAGCAAACGTGAAAACGGAGTTCATACGAACGGCCAAAACGCATGAAAACGCCACCGTTTTTGCTCCGTGTAAACGGGGCCTAAATCATGAAGTCCCCCGACATGCCCCTGAAGCCACGCCTCCAGCTTGAACAGGCCACACCCCTTTTTGAGTCTGTCCATCTTTTATTTTTAATTTCTTCCATGTTTTTCAAAAGTTCTTTTGTTTTTAAGGAAACTTTTAGGGAAATGCAGCATCAATTTATTTTTTTATTATTATTTATAGCTGTTTTTGCTGCAGGAAGCACCAGCTTGAATAAAGTAAACCTTGTTTGACTTGAATTGTTTTTACAATTTAAACTCCGTTAGTCTTTACGCAGACATTTTCATAAATATTTTGAGTTTAATTCTTATTATCATTCATACTCCACAAGAAGGAATGATTTGCATATCCCCTTCTGTATAACTGCAGTTGCTACATTTTCATTTAATTGTGGAACAGTTTAAAACATCTAAGTGAAACATGCTCAACATTATCTGCATTTAAAAGCTGAAAAAAAGTTTATAGATTTTTAATATATCTGTTTTTCATTCACCACTATTCAAATATATTTCTAAGCTATTTAATTGTATTCTGAAGTATCGTATAACTCTGAGTTATCAGTTATACTGTATAGGCCTATGTATTGAGCTTAGATGGTTTTGTGAATTATTGTTTTTTAGGATGGGGGAGTCGCTTATAAGCCCTTTGGGTTTTTATGACCTCTCCTGCACAGCTTTTTCTTAACTTTTTTTCCTCTGTGTAATCCTTTTTACGAGTGAAAACAACAAAAACAAGTGGTTTTAGGTCAGATGTGACATCACCGCTGCCGTCCTGACCGTGGTTTTTAAGGCTGTTGAATAAACCTAAATCTTCTGTTCCATGACGTTTGTCTTCTCTGGTGCGTCCGCAGCCATCATGTCGGACGCGGACAAGTTCCTGTACGGCGACCGCGGCGGCGTCAACAACCCGCTGGCGCAGGCCGACTGGTCGACCAAGAAGCTGGTCTGGATCCCCAGCGAGAAGCTGGGCTTCGAGGCCGGATCGCTGAAGGAGGAGAAGGGCGACGAGTGCGTGGTGGAGCTGACCGACTCGGGGAAGAAGGTGAGACGGGGTCCTCTGGGTGGGGGCGTGTCCTCCGCCGACCCGAGATGATGCCCTAAACTCTCCCCCTTTCTCCCCCACAGGTGAAGGTGAACAAGGACGACATCCAGAAGATGAACCCGCCCAAGTTCAACAAGGTGGAGGACATGGCGGAGCTCACCTGCCTGAACGAGGCGTCGGTGCTGCACAACCTGAAGGAGCGCTACTACTCCGGACTCATCTACGTGAGTCGCCATCGCCGCCGCCACGATTCTCCGATTCTAAAGCGATTCTCATATTAATTCCTAAAAATCGATTCGTATGTCTAAATTTCGATTTTTTTTTTTCTCATCATTACGTTACAACTTTTGGTATTTTTTTGTTTAAAAGGAATGTTTTGTTGGACACAAGAATAACTTGTGCCTTTTTTTTTTATTGCCTTTAAATGTGTTTAATGGTTATAATTGCATAAATTGCCTACATTTCATTCATTTATATAGTTTTTTGGAGTTACATTTTCATAAAATGCCAGAAACCAAATTCTCAAGAATTAAAGGCAAGGCAAGTTTATTTGTATAGCACAATTCAACACAAGGTAATTCAAGGTGCTTTACATCAACATTAAAAGCAGCAAGACACAATTAAAAGTAAATAACAAATACAATGATAACCTTAACCCTAAAGAGGTAAAATAATAAAAAGTACAAGTTATTAAAAAATAAAGACAGTAGAGTACAGCAGGTTCAAAACGTATTTAATTTTAAGAGTATGCAAACCGAAAAAGATGGAAAATGGAAAAAATAAAAACGGAATGTGGAAAAGATTAAACGCGTCTCTGTTTGCTGCTCTGTATCTGTTTGATAATTCTGCCCCACGATGTTTCTGAAAGCAGTTCTATCAGCATTCTGGGAGCTGATTGGTCCTTACAGCATCATTAGCTGCAATACTTGCTGTTGAATCTCAATATAATACTAGTATTAATATGTTGCAGAACTACAGTCATATAATTCATGAAACTCAAGCTCAAAACTGTTTTAATAACACTATTGAATCAAATGTTGATAATCGATTCTGAATCTTAAAAATGGGCATCGATTCTTGACCTTTGAATAGATGCCTGGTTACGTTATCGCCTGGCTCTAACGTCTCTCGTCCTCCTCAGACGTACTCCGGCCTCTTCTGCGTCGTCATCAACCCGTACAAGAACCTGCCCATCTACAGCGAGGAGATCGTCAACATGTACAAGGGCAAGAAGAGGCACGAGATGCCGCCGCACATCTACGCCATCACCGACACGGCGTACCGCAGCATGATGCAGGGTAGGTGGCCGCTTCTCCAGGAGCTGCACGTCTGGTTTCACCATGTTTCAGTGGTTCTGACCCCAGTTTCTCCCCCGGCAGATCGAGAGGACCAGTCCATCCTCTGCACGTACGTCTCCTCTCTCTGTTGCAGCTTTCTGAGCCTTCTGGAATCGGTCTTGGTTTAAAAACAATCAGTTTTTATTTTTCTATTTGTTTTTGTTTTTATTTGTCCCGCTGTCTCGGCCCGACTGGACTCAGATCTGACATCTGAAGTCATTTACTGTAAAAATTTAACATGAAAGTCGAAGCTCGGCCTTAAAATTAGACCTATAATGAACCATTTGGGGGGGTCGGGTCCGGTCCTCCTACACTGGACTGAAATTAATTCCTGCAATAGATTTTATCATTTCATGGAGACAAGCCAGTTTATTATTATTATTATCTTTTTTTTTTTTAATATTTAATTTTTTTAAATTTTTTTAATTTTTTAATTTTATTTAATTTTTTTAATTATTTTATTTATTTATTTATTTATTTAGACAGTGGTGGAGCCCGGTCTGGTCCTCCTCCACTGGACTATTACTGCCATTAAAGTAAATGAAGCAACATTAATGTAATAAAACAGCCAACATCTGGTGGAGAGTGACTAAAACCCGTCTACTAGATAGCAGTAATTATTACATACCGTTCCTTTAAATGAGGCGTATTAAACTCGAAGCCACGGGCCATTTTTACACATCCAAAAAATAACGTTATGATTTTTGTCATCAGAACCATGATGTCACCTGGCGACTGGATCTCAAATGAATTCCTGCAATAGATTATATAATTTCATGGAGAAAATCCAGTAGATTATTATTATATATATATATATTTTTTATTATATTATTATTTTTTAAATTAATTCAATTTTATTTATTTAGACAGTGGTGGAGCCCGGTCTGGTCCTTCTACACTGGACTATTACTGCCATTGAAGTAAATGAGGCAACATTAATGTAATAAAAGAGCCAACATCTGGTGGAAAATGATTAGTTTGTCCACTATATTGTCAGTAATTATTACATACCGTTCCTTTTAAAGGAGGCGTATTAAACTTGAGGCCACGAGCCGTTATTGCTCGTACAAGAATAACGTTATGATTTTTGTCACCAGAACCATGATGTCCCCTGGCGACTGGAAATGAATTCCTCCGATAGATTTTATAATTTAATGGAGAAAAACCAGTAGATTATTATTTATTTAATTTAGACAGTGGTGGAGCCCAGATGTGCTTTATTTACAGACCTCTGGTCAAAACGCTGCTCCGGTTTTTATTTATTTATTTGTTTCCGTGTCTGAACCTCCTGCAGCGGCGAGTCCGGAGCTGGAAAGACGGAAAACACAAAGAAAGTCATCCAGTATCTCGCTCACGTGGCTTCGTCCTTCAAGTCCAAGAAAGACCAGGTGAGTCTGATTCCTGCCCCCCCGATCCCTCCGTTCTTCCCCCGTCAGCAGATTTCCACCTCGGTGTTCTTGTGTGGCGGCGGCGGCGGCGCATTCCTGCGTCAGGCCCCGGCCTGCCCGCCTCGCCTCGGCGGCGGCTGAAATCGAGCAGAACGCAGAAATCCTCGTGCACATACCTGTTATCACCCCCACATGGGGGTTGTTTTTGTGTGTTTTTATCGTGCAAGACCTGACATGAAAAGTTTGAACCATTCCTGACTCGTCTCTCGTCCTCCTGATGCACCACCGTCCTGACGTTGGTGTCAGATGTGTTGAACTCTGTGTTTTACCTCCTCCAGGGCAGCGTGGTCTTGTCACATGTGAGTTAACGTCTCCCTGAATGTTCTTTACTAACAGAAAACGTCCCGCTGTCTCGGCCAAACTGGTGAAAGGACTGATGCAGCTCAGTGGACGTCTGAATTTAACGTGAAAGTCGAAGCTCGGCCTTCAAATTAGACCAATAATGAACCGTTTAGATCCATTTGGGAGGGTCTGGGGGGTCCTCCTCCTCTTCCACTGGACTATTACTGCCATTAAAGTAAATGAAGCAACATTAATACTGTAAATTTAACATGAAAGTCGAAGCTCGGCCTTAAAATTAGACCAATTAGACCTCATACACTGGACTGAAATTAATTCCTGCAATAGATTTTATAATTTCATGGAGACAAGCCAGTCTATTATTATTATTATTATTATTATTATTATTATTATTATTATTATTATTATTATTATTATTTTTTTTTTTTTTTTTATATATATATATATATATATATTTTTTTTTTTAATTTAATTATTTTTTTATTTATTTATTTAGGCAGTGGTGGAGCCCGGTCTGGTCCTCCTCTACTGGACTATTACTGCCATTAAAGTAAATGAAGCAACATTAATGTAATAAAACAGCCAACATCTGGTGGAGAGTGACTAGAACCTGGCCATGAGATGGCAGTAATTATTACATAACGTTCCTTTAAAGGAGGCGTATTAAACTCGTTATTACAAGTCTAAAAATAACAGATTTTTTTTTGTCACCTGGCGACTGGATCTCAAATTAATTCACCCAATAGATTTTATAATTTCATGGAGAAAAGCCAGTATTTACATTTTTTATTTATTTATTTATTTGGATAGTATTGGAGCGCAAATGGATCTTGCAGACCTTTTGGTCAAAATGCTAATCCGGTCCAGGATGAAACTGTTCAACGCCGGTGCTTTAAAGCGTTTATACGCCGCAGTACCACATTTGACCTCTTGGGGACATTAAGATCTGCTGTTTTGATCCACTAGATGTGGTGATTCTGTTGCTTCATATGTCAAATACACAGGGTGACTTTAAGTGCAGGAACTCCCCCGACAGCAGCTTTCAGGTTGTAACGTGTTCAGATCTGCGTGACAGGAAGTCGGCTTGTGCTTCCCGGTAAAACCACCTCAGCTTCACTGAAGCGTGCATCAGTCTTTTCTTAAAACTTCACAAAACGCTTCCACGACCTTT
Source organism: Cololabis saira (assembly GCF_033807715.1). NCBI lineage: Eukaryota > Metazoa > Chordata > Actinopteri > Beloniformes > Belonidae > Cololabis > Cololabis saira. The sequence continues at coordinate 4,384,484 of NC_084587.1, read as the reverse complement.
GGGAATTGAACGGTTCCTCGGCCACAGAAGCATATTGTTCCCATGACGATGAAAAAGCTCTGATCTGAGATGCTGAAACGAAGTAAACCGGGTTTAAACTCTGGTGGGAGGAACCACCAACCGGGTTTTGGGGGGAAAAGAGCTTTTAATTCTCATGTGAGACCAATAAGCTTCTGTGCCAGGAATCAAACTCTGGTTTTTAAAGAACTGTGTTAATAAAGATGTTTGTTTTTCCACGTGACGCTGCAGAGAAACTCTACCTGAAGCTGAACGGGGCGGGGCCCATTGTGTTCCCGGCCCAGTTTCTGGTCATTGTTGCTGGTTCTGTGCTCTTGTTTGCTCTGCTGCGGTTCCTCTGGGGGTTTGTGGGTAATATGTCTGCGTACTGCTTCTGCTGCTTGTGCAGCTCTGTGGAAACGTGCAGGGTGGGGTGGGGGTGTGTGTGTGTGTGTGTGGCAGCAGGTATTGTGAGAGGATGAATGTCACTGGTGAGTATGAACCAGTCTGAGTTTGGGTTTCATCACGCTGGCAGTTTCTGTTTTTGCTGCAGGAAGCGTCGGCTTGAAAAAGTGAACCTTGTTTGACTTTGTTTTACAATTTAACCAGTTTCTTTCTTCTTGTTGTTCAGGGGGAGCTGGAGAAGCAGCTGCTGCAGGCCAACCCCATCCTGGAGGCCTTCGGCAACGCCAAGACCGTCAAGAACGACAACTCCTCCAGATTCGTAAGAAACATCAGATTTAGTGCTGGCATCACGTTTTGAGTTTTAAAAATTAAGGTGACAACTGAGAAATCCAGAGCAGAGCTGCTCAGCGTCATCGAATACAACTTTATCGATCCTGAAGAGTATAACGGTACCGTCGTAATTAAGTAAAGTTCATTTATATAGCAACCTTTCAAAGACAACGGAATGTCACAAAGTGCTTCACAAAAAATAAAACATTAATAATAAGTAAGAGAAGCTGCAGTTCTGTTACTGACTTCTGGGCGCTGGTTTCTAAAGCGGCCCGGTCTCAAATGTTCAGAAATGAACATATCTAGATCCTGCTTCAAGGAAACAGTTTCAGTCTTCAAAGGTAGAATTTGCGCAGGGTTGATCAGACAAAAACATCAGATAAAATTATAGAAAGCAACAAATGTATGTATAATCCTATGGAACGCCGATTCATTCAAAATTAAATAAATATGGGCCAATACATGTCTAATATTACTGTACTTTGTAGTGATGAAGCATCACTACACCTTTTTAATTATTAAAAATTTGCAGCATTCCAACTTCCAGTTTCAAGACTATAGGGAAGTAAAGTTTATTTATGTAGCACCTTTCACAGACAACAGAATATCACAAGGTGCTTCACAAAGAATAAAACAAGAATAAAACACTACAATAAAAGTAGAAATACGATTTTAAAAAACAAGATAATATCGATAAACTCCGAGAATAAAAGTACATAAAATCTACTTGAAGGTCATAAACAACCGTCTCACTACTGATGTTTAAAAGCTTGGAGAAACAGGTGGGTTATAAGTTTTGTGAAAATCGATGGTCCAACCTCTCTGTTTTACGTACCTGTGAGGAAATATTTTTACCCTTCTTGACCTTTTTCATCCCTCCTGAATTATCCTGGAGGTTGTTCCAGACGTTTCTGGGAACGAGCACCAACAACTGACCTCTAGAGGCTACAGACGCGTTAAAATGTCCAACTTTAGGGCAGAAACGATTATATTTGCAGCCTGGTTTTTAAAACGTATATTTGCAGCATGGCTTTTATAAAAAAAGTCCTCAGTGCTTTTGTTGTACCAAACCAGAAGAGTTTATATGAAGCGTTACACATATTTATAGTATGATTGATTGACAGGCAGCTCAGTCAATGGGAACAGCTTCCAGAGGGACATGGCGGCGCCTCCTGCAAAGAGACCGGGTCTCTTCATGTGTAACGCTTCGTCCGTTGTTTTCTATTTAGAAAGTTAAATCCGTCCCTTCTCCTGTAAGCAGCTCGTCGGTTGCCGTGGTTACTTGTTGTAACTGGTATCAGAGTTCAGCATCAGTTTAAACAGTAAAATGTTAAGATGGATTTGCGGCGCCGCTTTAGAGTCTGAAGACGGCGTTCATGGTCCGATGTCATCGTTAGAACTTTGACTACGCCGGTTTCGTCACATTCTTGAGCTGAAACTGTTGAAGAAACAGCTTCAAGTGTGTGTTTCTATCCCATAATGCTTCAGTGATCTAAACGTTTGTTTCTGTTTTTAAGGGAAAATTCATCCGGATCAACTTCGACGTCAACGGTTACATCGTCGGTGCCAACATCGAAACTTGTATCCTTTTTTTCATGGGACAACAATTGTAAAATTCACCTCTAATAAGAGTCAGAAAATATGGACACTACCTTTCACAAGTCTCGGGATGAAATTTCCAAAGGAGCCGTTATGTTTTCCTCCAAAACAAGTAAATGTTGCTCCTTTAGAACATTTCTGCGTAAAAGAACCCTAAGTTGAGATTTGGGTGCCGTTTCATCCAAACACTGAAATGTAGTGTGTCCCGTTTGCACTATGTGAAACAGTCTCTGAAAGAATCTATGAAAATAGTTAAGATCCACAGGCTGAAGATAATAGAATAGACCTTCTGTATGAAAATATAAAACAATAACCCAGTGCTGGAGGAGGAGGATAAGAAACAACCCGAGCAGCTAGAACCGGGTCGGTCTGAAGTTCTGGAGGAGAAATGTTTGTCCTTGACGAGACGTCAGATCTGCTGGAGAAGTCTCGCGCCATCAGACAAGCCAAGGAGGAGCGGAGCTTCCACGTCTTCTACTACATGCTGTCGGGGGCCGGAGACAAGCTGCGGGGTGAGAACGCTGCCTCATGGCCACGCCCACTCTCTCGTGGCCACGCCCACCGCCCCATGGCCATGGCCACGCCCACTGCATCGTGGCCACGCCCATCCCCTCATGACCACGCAAACTTCGTGTCGGGACGTTGTACAATAACTGAGATTGTGTGTTTGGCGGCTTTAGTAGTGTTGTTTTTGTCAGCCTGTTTCAATTTTAGTTAGTCTAGTCTTTGGGTCGAGCTATCATTTTAGTTTTTATTAGTTTTAGTCACGTTCATTCTCCTTTTAGTCGTGTCAAGTTTCAGTCGACTAAAAGTCTGAGCATTTTAGTCTTATTTTAGTCAGAATTGTCCTGGACCATTTTAGTCAAAGATTGTATTTAGCCAAACCCATTTTACAATTCAAACATGATTATCTTATTATTATATTATTGTTACCTTATAGACCCAAGAATACATTCATTCCAGATACAGAAGACTCTAATTTGAGTTTACAACATATTTATTTTTCCGCATTTCTCCCCGTCTTTTTCTTTTTCCACGACACATTGGGTTTTCTTTTCCACGTCTATGTAGGAAAGTGGATCCAAAGATGGATCTTTTTCTTCTCCCCCCCAGAGCAGATCCCCGCGTTTCTCTATGTAACTTTGTTTTTAATAACGTGAACCTAGAGCTCTGCGTTAACGGCATCAGCCTCTAACTCTGCAGCTGCATCTTCTGGATCTGATTCCCCGCTGCAGCAACTGGGATTGAGGACTAACGTCACCCAGCAGAACTAAACCAGAGAAACTACTGAAAACACGGACATTAAACCAGAGAAACTACTGAAAACATGGACATTAAACCAGAGAAACTACTAAAAAACAGAGTTTTTATTTTGTAATCTACATTTTAGTCTCGTTTTTATTCCTCTACGATATTGCATTATATATTTATCATTATCGTCACATGACCAGCATTTTCGTTGCGTCTCGTCTCATTTTCCTCAAGTGTTAAAGTTTCGTTGACGACGATATTTATTCCTAATTTTCGTTGACGGAAGCAACTTTAGGCTTTAGAAATGACGGCGAGGAGGACGGGTCGCGATGGAGGGTGAGACTTCGGGGGTCCTGGGCTACGCTGAACCCAGCGGACTCTGGTCAGAACCAGGAATCAGACTTAACTAAGATTTAAAAGAAAAACCAGGTGCAAATGAAGCTGATGAGAGTGAGAACGATGACCTGCAGGTCAGGGGGCGGGGCCTGCTGACTTGAGTCGACGCCCACTTCCTGTCTGTTGGCGGTTGGCAGAGGTGTCTTCAGTATTCACATTCATTACTCAGGTAGAAGTATAGATACTAGAGTTTAAAAATACTCCTGTAGAAGTTGAAGTATCAACTCAAGTTTTTTACTCAAGTAAAAGTATAAAAGTACTGGTTTCAAAACTACTTAAAGTATAAAAGTAAAAGTAATGTAAGGGGGAAAAAAGCTATTAAGGACAAAAGCCATTGAAAATGAATGCATCTTAGTATAATGCAAATATATTAAAGAAGCATATATGTGTACTATTGAGCATTAACATGTGTTTCAGAGAGCAGCAGATATGATGACTAGTTGCCTATAAGTTTTGTAATGGTGCAAAAAGTCACACTTCAGAGGCATGTTATCATTTATCCTAACCTTTAGTGGAATGTACATCCAAGTTTAGTTGCAGGAATCTGAGGGAACGGATGTAAGAACAAAACTGGACAAGAACATCTGAAACAACCACATTCACTCTATCCGGATGGAGCATTTTAACTGGATAGTTTTTATTTAAAGGCCGAAATGAAATAGAGTAACGAGGCTGTTTTTAAAATGTAAGGAGTAAAAAGTACAGATAATTGCGTGAAAATGTAAAAGTAAAAAGTCGTCTGAAAAATAATTACTCCAGTGAAGTATAGATAACCAACATTTCTACTTAAGTAAGGTAACAAGTATTTGTACTTCGTTACTTGAAACATCTGGCGGTTGGGTGGCGTGTTCAACTCTGAGGTGTTTTAGGACGAACTTCATGACTCGTTCAGATTTAAGAAAAGAAGCTCGTCGATTTTCCGTCATGTCGCATCTACAGACCCGAGTACGTTTGTCCTCGTGTGAGAGACGGAAACCACTTCCTGTCTCAGAACCTGAGGTGTCGCCAGATTTGAGCTGAGACACCGGAAGTGTAGTTGTGGTTTGACTCTTCGTTATTTTAGTCCCTGAAGCGGCGACTCGTGAGACGTGACGTTGACACACTTCCTGTCCCCCCCAGCTGATCTGTGCCTGGAGGACTACAGCAAGTACCGGTTCCTGTCCAACGGGAAGGTGACGGTCCCGGGACAGCAGGACGAGGACATGTTCACCGAGACCATGGAGGCCTTCAGGATCATGAGCATCCCGGAGGAGGAGTCCGTGGGTACGTGTCTCCTCGGGCCGGTTCTGGTCTGGGTGGTTTATTTTATTTATTTATTTATTTATTTAAAAGTTTAGTTATCAGGGACAATGCACATTAATAATACATTTAAACAAATGTAAAATATGCCAGAATTAGCCAAAAAGGCTATTTTGCATCTGCTGTCCCTGGACTGGTGTAAAATAGTCAACCTAAAAGAAAAATTATTAAGATATAATCAATAAAACATTTCCAAATAAGAAGGCTACATCAGAATAAAGATTAAAAGGTAAGAGACTAAGCTAAAATACATACACACACACAGGTTAACATAAGCTCAACAGACAATTGCTACAAACGAAAACAGAAACAACATGAAGCAGCAACAGTAACATCAACATTAATAACACAACACACAGTAACACACTAACAGGCCAAAAACAAACAAGACAAAAGCACTAAACACAGAATAAAAAGCCATGCACAAAAAGCAACATTATAACTAGACAAACTAATAGGAAACATGACAGGTGGATCAGACAAACACCGACAGGCAGGGCAGTAAGCCAGGAAAATTAAGCACTAAAATTTAATGACAGCATTGGCCACTAATTAACCACTTTTTTTAGATAAAATTTAAAAGAAGCATAATTTGATTGGTTTCTAATCTCAGTTGAAGTTCCACTCACGAGCAGCCCTGATTGAAAATGCAGACTGGCTAAAAGCACTTTTCCTAAACTGGACCACACAATCTCCTCTAGCTGCTCCTTTATAAACTGGTTCAGTACAGGAGGAGCAAGTCCATAAATGATTTTAAACAATATACATAAGTGTGAGTATTTGATGAGATTTTCCAGATGTAACAACTTATATTTCAATAAAATATGGCAGTGATGATAGTCATTGGATTTCTTGTCCAGTACCTTAATGTTTTTTTTATATAAAGAAAGTAGTGGTTTAATTGCAGTGTTACTAGCTTGAGACCAGGTTTGTCAAGCAGTACGTTATATGGGAGAAGATCATTGAGTGCATGTCCATTAGTGCAGCTTTGGTTGACATGCAACTGCGAACATGTCTAAAGTTTGCCAGATTGAATTTGATGCACTTAGAAACCTTTTTGATATGTTCTTTAAATTTAAGATTACTATCAATGGTTCTGGTTCAGTTCTGGTCTGACCGGTGGCGTTGTGTCCTGCAGGTCTGCTGAAGGTTGTGTCGGCCGTGCTGCAGCTGGGGAACATGACCTTCAAGAAGGAGCGCCACACCGACCAGGCGTCCATGCCTGACGACACGGGTGAGCACCGTCCCCCCAGCTTCCTGTCCTCTGCCCGTCCCCCGTCCTCTAACCCCCGTTTCTCTCCCCGCAGCCGCCCAGAAGGTCTGCCACCTGCTGGGCATCAACGTGACGGACTTCAGCCGAGCCATCCTGTCTCCCAGGATCAAGGTCTGCACCTCCGCCGCGGCGTCCTAGTGTTTGGCCAGGGGGAGGGGGAGGGCTCCTGTGTAACCACCGTCTCCCCGCCGTCTCCGCAGGTCGGCCGCGACTACGTGCAGAAGGCCCAGACCCAGGAGCAGGCGGAGTTCGCGGTGGAGGCGCTGGCCAAGGCGTCCTACGAGAGGATGTTCCGTTGGCTGGTCATGAGGATCAACAAGGCGCTGGACAAGACCAAGCGGCAGGGCGCCTCCTTCATCGGCATCCTGGACATCGCTGGCTTCGAGATCTTTGAGGTACGACGGGGTGGTGGAGGATGAGGCTGTTGCCGAGGTAACGGGAGGAAAGGGGGCGGGTCCAGGTTCCTGGTCGGTCTGAAGGAGCCTGACAAACTTAAACCTTCACGCTTTTTATTTTTCGGTCATCAGTTTCCACTTGGAAGTATTTTCAGTTTGCATTCTGCAACTTCACCACTAAATATCAGCAAATCCTCCGACTGCCCCCCACCCACAAGACGAGAACTAAATACTTTTTTTGTTGTTAAACGGGAAGAAAAGTTGGTTTGAAAGCCAAAGATTTGTTAAATGTTTTGATTGGACTTGTTGTTGTGTTGTTTTCCTCGTTTAAATCTCTTATCCTTTTCATAAAGATGTGAGAATATGAGCAGCAGGAAACATTTCTGTCAGAGTAACGGAGATATTTGGGGAAACGGGTGTAGAAACGAGTGCAGGCAGGTTGGAACGGGTGGAGGAAAGTGTCGAGCGAGGTGTGAGAGAGAAGGTTTACGAGACGGTGGTGAGATTGGCGAGGGTTGAGGGTTTGGAGTCTTTGGCGATGGTTTGGAGTCATTGGCGAGGGTTTGGGGTCTTTGGCGATGGTTTGGAGTCTTTGGCGATGGTTTGGAGTCATTGGCGAGGGGTTTGGAGTCTTTGGCGATGGTTTGGAGTCTTTGGCGAGGGGTTTGGAGTCTTTGGCGATGGTTTGGAGTCATTGGCGAGGGGTTTGGAGTCATTGGTGAGGGGTTTGGAGACATTGGCGAGGGTTTGGGGTCATTGGCGATGGTTTGGAGTCTTTGGCGAGGGGTTTGGAGTCTTTGGCGAGGGGTTTGGAGTCTTTGGCGAGGGGTTTGGAGTCTTTGGCGAGGGGTTTGGAGTCATTGGCGAGGGGTTTGGAGTCATTGGCGAGGGTTTGGGGTCATTGGCGATGGTTTGGAGTCTTTGGCGAGGGGTTTGGAGTCTTTGGCGATGGGTTTGGAGTCTTTGGCGAGGGGTTTGGAGTCTTTGGCGAGGGGTTTGGAGTCTTTGGCGAGGGCTTTGGAGTCTTTGGCGAGGGCTTTGGAGTCTTTGGCGAGGGCTTTGGAGTCTTTGGCGAGGGCTTTGGAGTCTTTGGCGAGGGCTTTGGAGTCTTTGGCGAGGGCTTTGGAGTCTTTGGCGAGGGCTTTGGAGTCTTTGGCGAGGGCTTTGGAGTCTTTGGCGAGGGCTTTGGAGTCTTTGGCGAGGGCTTTGGAGTCTTTGGCGAGGGCTTTGGAGTCTTTGGCGAGGGCTTTGGAGTCTTTGGCGAGGGCTTTGGAGTCTTTGGCGAGGGCTTTGGAGTCTTTGGCGAGGGCTTTGGAGTCTTTGGCGAGGGCTTTGGAGTCTTTGGCGAGGGCTTTGGAGTCTTTGGCGAGGGCTTTGGAGTCATTGGCGAGGGCTTTGGAGACATTGGCGAGGGTTTGGACATGTTCATACCTTCATCCAGGTCTTAGTTACCTGGAAGTCTCTGAACCTACAGGACATCCCAGCTGAAACTGTATCTTGCTTAATTTCTAACAATGATTATCAAATTGCTGTAAATGTTTTCATCAAATCAAGTTATAAATGATCGACACCAACCGATTGCTTGTCTGGTTGCAGCTGAACTCGTTTGAGCAGCTGTGCATCAACTACACCAACGAGAAGCTGCAGCAGCTCTTCAACCACACCATGTTCATCCTGGAGCAGGAGGAGTACCAGCGGGAGGGCATCGAGTGGAGCTTCATCGACTTCGGCCTGGACCTGCAGCCCTGCATCGACCTGATCGAGAGGCCGGTAGGTGCCGCCGCTCCCGGGTCCCGGGACCAGGTTCTGCTCCAGACCGCTTACACGCTGGTTCTGATCCCCGCAGGCCGGGCCACCGGGCATCCTGGCCCTGCTGGACGAGGAGTGCTGGTTCCCCAAGGCCACGGACAAGTCCTTCGTGGAGAAGGTGGCCCAGGAGCAAGGCAGCCACCCCAAGTTCCAGAGGCCCAAGAAGCTGAAGGACGACGCCGACTTCAGCATCATGCACTACGCCGGGAAGGTGAGGACGGGCCCGCCCCCTCGGACCAGTGACATCATTGTTCCCAAGGGAACTGATGGCCGTGTCTCTCGCTGCAGGTGGACTACAAGGCGGACGAGTGGCTGATGAAGAACATGGACCCGCTGAACGAGTGCGTGGCCACGCTGCTGAACCAGTCCACGGACAAGTTCACCGGCGACCTGTGGCGGGACGGTGAGTGCCGCTCCTCGGCCCATTCTCTCTAAAACCCCCCCGGTATCTGACTAAAACCCCCTCTCAACTCCGTCCGTCTCAGTGGACCGCATCGTGGGCCTGGACAAGGTGGCAGGGATGTCGGACTCGGTCCACGGCGCCTTCAAGACCCGGAAGGGCATGTTCCGCACGGTGGGCCAGCTGTACAAGGAGCAGCTGGGGAACCTGATGGCCACCCTGAGGAACACCAACCCCAACTTCGTCCGCTGCATCATCCCCAACCACGAGAAGAAGGTGCGTCCTGGAAAAACCCATTAAGTTAACACGTTCTTTAGGTGAATAACTGCACTGACAATGAGCGTCTAAAGCCAGGCAGACACTGTGCGATTGTCGGCTCGTTTTGAACCGATTTTCCACTCGTGCGACTATTTTTTGGATCAGGCCAGATTTCGAACCAATCGTTGGTCGTGCCTCGTGCAGTATACGTGGGGTAACGACGAGAGATTAACACCTCACGACGAGCTCCTGATCACACATCGTGAGAAGATCAAATGTTTAATATGCAGTACTGTCTCAGAAAATTAGAATATTGTGATAAAGTTCTTTATTTTCTGTAATGCAATTAAAGATTAAGATTCCCAGATTATTCTAATTTTTTTAGATAGGATATTTGAGTTTTCTTAAGCTGTAAGCCATGATCAGCAATATTAAATAATATAATAATAAAAGGCTTGCAATATTTCAGTTGATTTGTAATTAATCCAGAATGTATGACATTTTTGTTTTTGTAATGTGCAGAAAATCACAATATTCTAATTTTCTGAGAATCCTGTATGCTACATTTAAGCCAGGATTTCAAAGTAAAATTAACAATCAGAAAACGTACTGTGAACTATTTCTGTATTTAACCGTTACTGGCTTGAACAATGGTGTTAAAAAAAAAAAAACATACGTATACAATAGATAGTATTGGTCTAGAAGTGTTATATGTAGCTGTTGCTGCTTAGCTCTAGTTCTCGCCGAAGGATTGAAAGGCCGTACTTCCCACGTCTGCCCAGACAATTCCTTGTCCAAACACGACTACCGCTATTTCTACACTATTGGAGGATTGACTCCAGTGCTTTTAAGGATTGACACGACTACTAACTAGTCCCAAAGTCTCTAGCAGAATAACCAGCTCCAACACCCCCCTCCACCTCAGAAAAGTCATGAATAGTAAATGCTACCGATTTAAATTGGACTGAATTTGGAGCTGAAACCTGAATTTTAAACATTAAAGATACAATTATCAACTTTAAATTACATTATTTACCATTAAAGTAATCAGTAGTGATGCACCGAAATGAAAATTTGTGGCCGAAACCAAAACTGAAAATAATAATAAACACTTGGCCGAATACCGAATAACATACCGAACAATGGTTTTTCGCAGTTTTTCCATTTATTTTGCCAATTTTTTCACCATTGCATATATCGAATAAATGTGCTTTAGGCATGCTTTTCAAAGAAAAGAGAAAAATCTTTTACAAAATTGCGAGGTAGAAATATTTAACTGAACATGAACAACTGAACATTTTTTAATTTCCCAGCATTTTTTTTAGATATTCCAGCAGACATTATACCAACAAAGCACAATAACTTAAAATAAATAAATTAGCAAAATCATTTTTTTGGCCATCTTTGAGCTTACATTAGGCCTATAACTGACTGCTGAAAATTAGGCCTAAAAAAATGCATTTAGTGCATTAAAGTGCTTTCTAAAAAAAGTGAAAAAGAAGAGGATAAAACAAAATAAAGAAAAAGAAAATCAATCGCTTTCCCATACAAGTATTAATATGGGAAAGGGATTTTATTTTCTTTTTCTTTATTTTGTTTTATCCACTTCTTTTGCGTCATCTAAACACGCCGTTATTAATTGTTCGGTTTTTTTCCCCATTTATTCCACCGAACACCGAAAGTGTTTTTTTTGCTATTTTCGGCCGAACAATTTCGGTTACCGAACATTTGGTGCATCACTAGTAATCAGATTACACCGAAGAACTGGTGATCACCAGATTCTGTCACCTTGGTGTGCAACGGCATCTCAGTTATCTGAGTCTGAGACCCGAGACAAGACCAAGACCTGTGGGTCAGGGCGTACTGATGGATGTTTCTAACTGTTGCTCTGTTTCTCCCGGCAGGCCGGTAAGCTGGAGCCTCACCTGGTCCTGGACCAGCTCAGGTGTAACGGGGTCCTGGAGGGGATCCGCATCTGCAGGCAGGGCTTCCCCAACCGCATCGTCTTCCAGGAGTTCAGGCAGAGGTGAGGCGGCGGGACGTAGCTGCTCTGGTGCAGGTTGGGGTTTAGGAACCGGACTAACGGGTCGTGGTGTCCGCAGGTACGAGATCCTGACGCCCAGCGCCATCCCCAAGGGCTTCATGGACGGGAAGCAGGCCTGCGTGCTCATGGTAGGAACCGCCGGTCCGCCGGCTGCAGCCGCCGGGTGGAAGCGACCGTCTGTCCTCACCGGCTTGTCCCTCTGCGTCCCCCTCAGATCAAAGCCCTGGAACTGGACTCCAACCTGTACCGGATCGGCCAGAGCAAGGTGTTCTTTCGGGCCGGCGTCCTGGCCCACCTGGAGGAAGAGCGGGACATGAAGATCACCGACGTCATCATCAGCTTCCAGGCCTGGTGCCGCGGATACGTGGCCCGCAAGTATGAGCACCGGCGCCCCCCCGATTAGGGATGGGAATCAATACCATTTTTACGATTCCAATTTCGATTCTGCTTAACGATTCGGTTCTTTATCGATTCGCATTTGGAAAAAAAAAGACGACAATGAGGCAAATGGCACTAATGACAGGCAGTGTTCCTTAGTTGTTTTTCTTTTTAATTCTTTATTTCATTCATTAAAAGAAAAACAAAAAGGTTCAATATAATTACAACAAATGTCTTTCCTTGAATGAAAGGGAACAGAAAGAAGACTAAGCTTTTTTTTTATCTGTCCTTTTTCCTAAGAAATCAAATTTCAATTAATGTAATAATAAAAAAAAAAAAAATTACGCAATTTATTAAAAAAAAAAAAAACACTTTCCAATAAACATAATTAAAAAAAAAAAAAAAAACTACAACAAATTTCTAAATAGTTATTTAGTTACCTGCAGTATTATTAGCCAAGTACATGCTAATGTTGCTGCTGTTGGGCTGAGAATTACTGACGATTAATTTCATGCTGTGCGCAAATGTTTTTGCATGTTGGTAGCATTTCCTCCCTTTGACAAAATATATTCACTTGGCACGTATTGCAAGTTTCCCTGTTTTTTTTGTTTTTTTTTTACTGAATGTAGCCAGACTTTCGAGCGTTTGTATCACTTGAGCGCCATGTTTATTATCGACTGCTGGCTTCCGCACGACTGGAATCGAAAAGGGAATAGTTTGTAAAACTTTGCAAACGATTCCAAGGAATTGAAACACTGGTTCTGAACAAGAACCGGTTCTCGATTACCATCCCTACCCCCGACTGTACCGTTTTCCTGCAAACGGGTCGGTTCTGACGGTCTCTTCTCCCCCCAGAGCCTTCACCAAGAGGCAGCAGCAGCTGACGGCCATGAAGGTGATCCAGAGGAACTGCGCCGCCTACCTGAAGCTGAGGAACTGGCAGTGGTGGCGGCTCTTCACCAAGGTGAGACGGGCGGCTCGGGCTCGGGCCCCGCCCCCCCGGGGGCTGCTGGGTAATTAGGGCCATGCAGGAGGAAAAATACTTGAGATTAATGTTGAAGTACAATTTTGAGAAAAAAGTCGAGATGTTGAGGAAAAAAGTTTTTTGCACTTTAAATGGATATTGAAAGCCCTATTTGAGTTATTTCTCAGTCATTTATTTCATACAAATAACTTTTGGAATAGTTTTTGTTTATGCCCAAAATAGGATGTTTTGTTGGACATGAGAATAACTAATGCCATGTTTTTGCATTTAAATATGTTTAAAGGTATGAAAACATAAAGTTTGCTGTTATAATTGCATAAATTGGCTATATTTCATCACTTTATATACTCTCTTGGTACAGAAGAGTATTAGGGCCATGCAGGAGAAAAAATATTTGACAGAGGATTTTTTTTTTTTTTATTGTGCACTTCGAGAAAAAAGTTGAAATGTTGAGAAAGTCAAAATGTCGAGATTAATGTTGAAATACAATTTCGAGAAAAAAGTCGAAATTTTGTGAATAAAGTTGAAATACATTTCGACTTTGTGCATAATGAAAAAAAAATCTTCCTCCTCTAAAATATTTGTATTTTTCTCCTGCCTGGACCTAATACTCTTCCGTGGTCTTGGGGTTACATTTGCATAAAATGCTAAAAACCAAATTCTCAAAAATTTAAAACAAAAAAACATAGAAAATGGAAAAAATTAAAATGGAATGTGGTAAAACTAAAACAGATTTCATCCGTCTCTGTTTCCTCCCTGGATCTGTTTCCTGATTGGTCCTTACAGCATCATTAGCTGCAATACTTGCTGTTGAATCTTAATATAATACTAGTATTAATATGTTGCAGAACTACAGTCATATAATTCATGCAACAGCTCAAAAAACAGTTTTAATAACACTAACCCAAATCAATATCGGATCAAATCAAAGTCCGGTCCTGAGCAGAACCTGTTCTCTCCCCCCTCAGGTGAAGCCGCTGCTGCAGGTGACCCGGCAGGAGGAGGAGATGCTGGCCAAGGAGGACGAGCTGGTGAAGGTGAAGGAGAGGCAGGTGCAGGCCGAGGAGCAGCTCAAGGAGTTCGAGTCCAAGAGCCAGCAGGTACGAGTAGAGCCCTGACCTCCGCCCTGCCCCGGTGGTCTGATCCCGGTTCTGACCCCCTGACCCGTCTCCCCAGCTCAACGCGGAGAAGCTGGCCCTGCAGGAGCAGCTGCAGGCGGAGACGGAGCTGTGCGCCGAGGCCGAGGAGATGCGGGCCCGTCTGGCCACCAGGAAGCAGGAGCTGGAGGAGATGCTGCAGGACTCGGAGTCCCGGCTGGAGGAGGAGGAGGAGCGCGTGGCCCAGCTGCACAACGAGAGGAAGAAGATGCAGCAGAACATCACGGTCAGTCCCAACACGCTGGCGGGCTTGTAAAGCTGGAACGGTACCGGCTGTGGTCCGGGTTCACTCATCCAAATGTTTCATAGGGCGGGCCAGATGGGGCCACTTAAATTCTTGGGGTGGAACCAAAACTAAAAACCATCATTACAGGACTTTATTAAACTGTAGTAGTATACAGGCTCAGAAATACTTTCTTTTTTTTTTTTTATACTTTCTAACTTGTCTGCATATATATATATATATATATATATATATATATATATATATATATATATATATATATATATATATACACACACACATATTAATGGTTTATACCATGCTGGTAAAACCTACGGCATACATATATGCATTTTTAATATAAAATATATATTTAATTTATATTATTTAATATGTTTTACTTAGTGTGTGTGTGAGATACACGACTGTCTCAGAAAATTAGAATATTGTGATAAAGTTCTTTATTTTCTGTAATGCAATTTAAAAAAGCAAAAATGTCATACATTCTGGATTCATTACAAATCAACTGAAATATTGCAAGCCTTTTATTATTTTAATATTGCTGATTATGGCTTACAACTTAAGATTGCCAGAATATTAAAATTTTTTGAGATAGGATATTTGAGTTTTCTTAAGCTATATCCAGAATGTATGACGTTTTTGTAATTGCATTACAGAAAATCACAATATTCAAATTTTATGAGACAATTTATATATATATATATATATATATATATATATATATATATATATACACACACACACATTTTTGTGTGTGTATATATATTTATTATTATTAAGCTCAGAAACACCTACTGATATGCATTTTGCCCAAATGATTTGGGATGAAACGCATAACTGACGATAGAATCT
Source organism: Cololabis saira (assembly GCF_033807715.1). Taxonomy (NCBI): domain Eukaryota; kingdom Metazoa; phylum Chordata; class Actinopteri; order Beloniformes; family Belonidae; genus Cololabis; species Cololabis saira. The sequence continues at coordinate 4,369,412 of NC_084587.1, read as the reverse complement.
ATGTGACCGGCAAGTGTGTTTTTTTTTTTTTTTTTTTAATTGTGGCCAGCATATTTGTAGGGGGGCCATGGCCCCCCCCCTGGTGGCGCCACTGCACTCCTCACACAGCTTGGTTTTGTGGTTCCAGGAGCTGGAGCAGCAGCTGGACGAGGAGGAAGGGGCCCGGCAGAAGCTGCAGATGGAGAAAGTCACCACCGACGCCAAGATGAAGAAGATGGAGGAGGACGTGATGGTGCTGGACGACCAGAACGTGAAGCTCAACAAGGTCTCCCAGAACCCCCACAACCTCCTACCCCTTTCCACCAAACCGGTTCCAGAGCTGGTGCTGGTTCTAATCGTTTTATTAATCTCTATTTTGGTGAGTTCAGGAGAAGAAGCTGCTGGAGGAGAGGATGTCGGAGTTCACCACCAACCTGGCCGAGGAGGAGGAGAAGTCCAAGAGTTTGCAGAAGCTGAAGAACAAACACGAGGCCATGATCACGGATCTGGAAGGTACAGTACGTCCTAGCTGACGACGTTGCGGCGTTGCGTCCGCGCTGCTGCGAATGCTGACCTCGTCTCTTTCTCAGATCGCCTGAGACGAGAGGAGAAGTCTCGCCAGGAGCTGGACAAGAACCGGCGTAAGCTGGAGGGAGACTCCACGGATCTCCACGACCAGATCGCTGACCTGCAGGCCCAGATCGCCGAGCTGAGAGCTCAGCTGGCCAAGAAGGAGGAGGAGCTCCTGGCTGCGCTGGCCAGGTGAGGGGGTCTCAGTCTCCTCGCTGGAGCTTTGAGACCTGCAGCTGATTAACCCTTTAAGACCGGCTGGAGCGCCGGCGCTGCCGGTTGCATATTGATTCTCCAAACGTACAATTACAACCAAATAAAAACAGCAATAATTCTTTCTGCATGTTAAACAGGAAGAGTTTCACCTACATATCCTGCATTTAGTGTCCCTGAGTTTTAATCCATTCAATCGCTTGGAAAAATCCCATAATGAGTGCGTTTACATGGGAAGTTTAATTCCTCTTCAGAATTAAAATTAAATCCGATTTAAAAAATGTCCATGTAAACACCTAATTCCGAATGAAAATGGCCATTCCGAATTAAACTTAATTCCGATATAAGTGGCTGGTTTATTCCGATTTTAAATCCGAATAGACTAATTCCCCGATCATGTATACACTCATTCCTCTTTAAATTAATTCCGGTCTTTCTTTCTGCTCGTTCCCTCTCCCGTCTGTCTCCATGATCTTATGTTCCTGCTGGGCTGGTTTTCCAAACAAAGTTTCAAGATGGCAGCACGCAGTAAACGGTGGTCAAGAGCAGAGACCATTTCTTTAATAAATAGCTTGGAGGACCTGGAAATAATTAAAAGAACAGATGGCAGGAAACATCAAAATTGTGAGCTTTTCAAAGTTGTAGCGACTAAGTTTTTCTTCCGGTAGTTTAACTTCCGGTCCCCCCCCTATCCAATCAGAACCTTCCCAACCCCCAGACCTTAAGAGGAATTGGATAAAGCCGATCAAACGTGTTTTCATGTAAACCTCAATTCGGAATTATTATTTCCATGTAAACTGGATTATTTAATTTGGAATAATTAATTCCAAATTAAAAAACATCATGTAACCGTGGCAACTCACTATACAAGCCCACACACACACATATTATGGATCCACCAAAGTCCGTGCTCGTGAAACTGTTTACAGTAATCCCTCGTCTTTCTCAGTTACGTCCCAAAAAGAACCCGTGATAGGTGAAATCCATGAAGTAGTAACTTTTTATTTTTTTTAGAATTATCATACAAGGCTTCAGATTGCGGAGATCAGCACCGCCCCACCGCGACCCGATAATTGGATCTGAGCGGAGAATCGGTGCAAAGCGTTTTTGTCAACATTATGGGTTTTGGAGAAAATTAGCAAACTTAAATTTGCAGCTTTTTTACGTACTTGTACGGTACCTAATAAACCGTAACGTTATTGACACACAGGAAGTGAAGAAGCGGGGAAACTGTTTAGCCAATCAGAATACAGAACACGATGCAAATCCATGAAACAGCGAGACGTGAAAGGTGAACCACGTTATAGCGAGGGATTACTGTAACGTGACGAAAACGCGATATATAAAATGATATTTATCAAAAAAACTACAGTATGAATTAATTCCAGATACATTTCCTGGGGTTTGAAAGACTTCTGTGTTTTTTTTCTAGCTGTGGGATTTCTGTATATGGAAAAATGTGTAAAATTAAAAAACTATTTACTAGGGCTGGGCGATATGGCAAAAAAAGTGATCACGATTTTTTTTCCCATATTGAACGATCTCGATTTTTAATCACGATTTTTTTTAAATCAGAAGATCCCCCCCTCCCTTCTGGAATAAAATAGAAAGAAACCAGAGATTAGTTTTTTTTTTATTAACAAATAAAGCAAATAGCATGTTTTAACAAGAATCCAGAATGCTACCAGTGGTACCCACCGAAAAAACTAGGGATGCACCAAAATGAAAATTTGAGGCCGAAACTGAAGCGGAATAAAATTTAAAGACTTGGCTGAATACTGAGTACTGAATAGCCTACGGAATGCGGTTGTTCACAGTTTTTCATTTATTTTGCAATTTTTTTCACAATTGCATAGATAAAATTGCAATGACATTATTAAAAACAAAAACAGTAAACTAATATGATTTGAGCCACTGTCAAGCAGCTGGCGATGCGGTTGCTTAAATTGACCAACAGGTGGCTCTCTAACATCACTGTTTGTTTACTGTGCGTGACTCTGACGCTGGTTAGTAATTAAGGAGTTAAAACTCACTTGCCACTTACAGGACTCAGTAGCCAGCAGAAACGGCAGTTTTATTACATTTATTAACTGTAGTACCGCTGTTATGAGAGGTTATTTCTCACAGTATTAGCCTAAAGGGACTTAAGGCTGATTTATGGTCTCGCGTTACACCAACGCAGAGCCTACGGCGTCATCTGGTGAGCTCTGCTTGTTGCCTCCGCGCTCCGACACAATCACTCCGCTGAGCGCGCACACGCACACGCACAAAGGCACGCACGCACGCACACACACACCCATGTCGGGGCCGCGGAGTTTCTGAAGTCGGCGGTGATCAGAGTAATTTGTGGTACAAGCAGAGCGAATCACAACTTTAATGAGTGCGGTTCGAATACACAATACATCCATCACGAAGGGCATTTTGTGAATCCATCACACCCTCCTCCTGTACGCTCGGAAGAAGTTGTCCGGCGAAATAAATAAATAAATAACCGCTAACCGTGAGTCCCGGTCGGCTCGAAGCTAAGCTAACGCTAGCCTGCGGTTGTTGTCTTGTAGTTTTATTCTCTCTGGTCACGCTTGCTCCCACCAGTGCAGGGGAGGCAGATGTGACTAGTTTACTGCCTATGGTCATGCAACTTGCCGCGACATGTCATGCATGATCAATTAATGCAGACAGCGCGGTGCCAGGAAAGCGGGTTGTGATTGGTTGTCGTGCACTTTGCTGCAGCATGTTTTGCACGTGATCGAGAAAGTAGACCCACAGCTGATCACCGTGATCGAGCTTAATTTGATCGCGATCACAAATCGAGATCGTATAATCGCCCAGCCCTACTATTTACTACTATTAGTTAGTATGGACTTGTAACATCCATATTATTAAAGATCGGCTTATATGGGTTGTTTTGATGCATAGCAAATAAAAATACTCCATAAAATGGCAGTATAGCATGCAGAAATGTAAACGTATGCTTAGGCGGACTTAAAGGGTTAACGCTGATGTCTTTCCCCTGTGGCGGCTGCAGGATCGAGGAGGAGGCCGCGGCGAAGAACACGGCCCAGAAGAAGATCCGGGAGCTGGAGGCTCAGATCTCTGAGCTGCAGGAGGACCTGGAGCTGGAGCGCCAGGCCCGGTCCAAGGCGGAGAAGCAGCGCCGGGACCTGGGCGAGGAGCTGGAGGCGCTGAAGACGGAGCTGGAGGACACGCTGGACACGACCGCCGCGCAGCAGGAGCTCAGGTCAGACCCAAACCCAGAGATCATACTTCTCATGAACTAGTTCAAAGTTCAGTCCACATAGTTTAAAAATGAACAGTTCACATTCATAGTTCACCATTTTCACTTTGAACTAGTTCAAATTCAGTTCATTTCAATATTTTTAGGTGAGAAGTACGAATGAAACGCCCCCCTATCCTAAAACTCGTGAGCCGCATGCGGCTCTTTGCCCGGTGTCATGCGACTCTTGCGACTTTATCTGATAGGAGCAGTGAAATACACGTAGGAAGCGGGGGCAAAATATGCCGCGACTGGAATCGAACCAGCGTCGCTGTTCAGGGGAAGGTTTACATAAGTCGCCTGCTCAACCCGTTGAGCTACACGGGCGCTAGCGCTCGTGTTTGTGACGGAAATAACTTGGAGGGAAAAAGATCCACTCTCAAAATGGCAGGGAAAAAATGCACGACCAAACGAAAATATGAAGATAAACACAGGACGTTTTTAACAGAGTGGGAGAGTTTAATATATATAATATAAATTAAATATTAATATTTAAGCAATACATCACGACAGGCCGTGGTATACGCTCATTATATCTTCGGCCCAACTCGAAGTGATGTATTGCTTTTATAAAACAGTTACCTATAATGTAAATATGAAAGAGGAATACACAATCTATTTTATGTCGTTTCTAATTAATCAGAAATACATATTATCCAGTAAAAATAGCCCCACTGTGGAAAAAAATGACCCGTACAGTTACCAAGAACCAGTGGTCCATGAACATTAATATTTGGTACAGTTACCAAGAACCAGTGGTCCATGGACATTAATATTTGGTACAGTTACCAAGAACCAGTGGTCCATGACATTAATATTTGGTACAGTTACCAAGAACCAGTGGTCCATGGACATTAATATTTGGACACCAATCCAGTTTCCTGATATTTATATGTACTTAATTCCTACGCTGGGGAAATACACGAAGCAAAGCTTGAAGGAATACAAAAGTCTTGACGCTTGGTCCGACTTCAAGGCAGGATTTGTTGTAGAAATTAAAGTGATGAGGACACTGAACTTTATGATTGGACCGTTTAACGTTAGCTACCCAAAAATCCAACATTACCTGATACAAAATGGGAACCACAAATCCACGTTTCGGTGTCTGGAATCCAGTTGTTTCTGTGAATTGCACAAGTCCATTTGTCTCTCTTAAGCTTATTTTTCGGCAGTCTGTAAAACGATAACTCCGATTTCTTGCTAAATCAGTTGATTGCACAACAGCTCTTTCCCAGTTGAGATGTTTTCCAGTTGCTCAAACTGAAAGGTTACGCTCCCACTCAGTCTTTCTGACACTCAGTCTTTCTGACACTCAGTCTTTCTGACACTCAGTCTTTCTGACACTCAGTCTTTCTGACACTCAGTCTTTCTGACACTCAGTGGGCGAAACCCGCTGTGAAGTTACATGCGCAAGGTGACATCAATGCAGACTCTCTATTTGCAAATATGTTGCGTTCAGTTCAACGTTCACAGAAATGAACGCTGACGGCGTTGCTCTCGTCCCCCAGGTCCAAGCGGGAGACGGAGGTGGCCCAGCTGAAGAGGTCTCTGGAGGACGAGGCCAAGACCCACGAGCAGCAGACGGCCGACATGCGGCAGAAGCACAACCAGGCGTTCGAGGAGCTGAACGAGCAGCTGGAGCAGGCCAAGCGGGTAACGGGCGGGTAACGGGGGGTGGCCGAGCTCTGACGGGGCCGCCAGCGTCTAACCTGACCTGTATCCCCCCCCAGAACAAGGTGTCGGTGGAGAAGGCCAAGCAGGCGCTGGACAGCGAGCTGAACGAGCTGCAGATCGAGATGCAGACGCTGACTCAGGGGAAGGGAGACTCGGAGCACCGCCGCAAGAAGGCGGAGGCGCAGGTGCAGGAGCTGCAGGTGAAGTCGGCCGAGAGCGAGCGGCAGAGGAAGGAGCTCAGCGACCGGATGACCAAGATGCAGGTGCGGGCGGAGGCCGACGCCAGCGACCACGGGGCGAGGGGGATGTCTGGTCATGTGACCTCACCTGCTCTTCTCCGTAGGCCGAGCTGGACAACGTCAACTCCCTCCTGAGCGAGACGGAGAGCAAAGGCATCAAAACCTGCAAAGACCTCAGTTCTGTGGAGTCGCAGCTGCAGGACGCTCAGGTACGGAGCATGCACACAAGTTCAAAGAACATAAACTTATCTATGACATTAGCAGGAGTTAGGAGGTGATGACTCCCAATGAAACACAAATTAACAACCAGCAAGCTTCAACAACGCCGATTACTCGAGTAACTCGATTACAAAAAATGGAAGGAGGAATTTGGAGGAATTTCCTCTGGCTCGAAGCCTCATTTAAATAAAAAATAAATTTAAACTTCATGTTTCACACAGATTATTTTTAATGTGATACAAGGTGCTAACAGTCATGTGTCCCTTTTTATAAAGCGGAAGAACACGGCGTCCCGCTTTTCGTAACGTGTGTGTGAACGGTTTAGCTGACAATGAGAAAGCACAGCGAAAGTAATAAGAGGAAGAGACAAAAGATGTAAAAGATGTGGGATTATTATGAATAAAAATAATAAAGGCCCCGGTCCACATGGTGTAAGTTTTATCCGATTAATCGACGGAATATTTCAGAATAATCAATCACCAAAATATTATATGGCTGTAGTCATCGTACGGGCAGCGCAGATTGGAGTCCTGGCCTGTCAACCTACTTTCTAAATGAAGGCCACTAGTGACACAAAAACTTTTTTTTTTTTTAATAAATAAATGAAGGTCTCGACCTCCAGAAAAGGTCGCCCCTGCAACACCAGTCGCTTTAAAGTCCTCGGTCTGACTCGTGTCGATCCGAAGAAGGTCTCAAGAACAACTATTTAAACCGTTTAGCAACTTCTGACTTTGCTTCTCGGCGTGAAGTTGGATGGCATCTTGTGATGCTGGACCACAGAAGATGCGGCTCCTGTCCGGCCGCGTCGATGAGGTCATCCCGATGCCAGGATTTTAGAAACGTCCAGTACTGATCCGAACACGATGCATGTAGATGTACGAGATTAAAGACAATTTAACTTGCTTTTCGTCGGACCAGAATAATTAGGTTTTAAATACCTGACTCTGATGAAGGTGGAAATAATCGCCCCAGCCAAGTTTATCTGTATAGCACAATTCAACACAAGGTTGTTCAAAGTGCTTTACATCAACATTAAAAGCGGCAAGACACAAATAAATAGAAAATAACAAATAAAATGATAAGAAAATAGGTCAAATAATAAAAAGCACCAGTTGTTAAACAGTAAGGGCAGTAGAGTACAGCAGGTACATCTCATTCTTAAAATGGCAAGAATTACATTTCTATACGGTCAAAACGTACAAAGACCAGGTCAAATACACTATTACAAAAGTAACCTGTAATCTGCCGAAGCATATCAGGTATTTAAAAACCTAAATATTCTTGTCCGATGAAAAGAATCAAGTTAAATTGTGAAGCCCTGGACAAAATGAACTTTATTAAATCATTACGCGGGAGATTGAAAACAGGTCCTCACAGGTTGTTGCTGCACAGAAACCTTACAACGATGGTGATTCAGAGGTGGATGCAGAATAAATGCTTGTCTTCTAACTTCTCTTTCTCCTCTGGACCGAACTGCAGGAGCTGCTCCAGGAGGAGACCCGGCAGAAGCTTTCCCTCTCCACCCGCCTCCGGCAGCTGGAGGAGGAGCAGAACAACCTGCGGGAGAATCTGGAGGAGGAGGAGGAGAGCAAGAGGACGGTGGAGAAGCAGATGGTGGCGCTGCAGGCCCAGGTCGGTGCTCGGTTCCCTCCCGTTTCCCTCGGGGCCCCGGGGGTACAGAGGCGTCCCGCTTGACCTCCGTCTCCCCTCTCTCTCGTGTCTCCAGCTGGCAGAGATGAAGAAGAAGGTGGAGCTGGAGGCGTCGTCGCTGGAGGGGGCGGAGGAGGGCAGGAAGAAGGTGCAGCGGGAGCTGGACGGCATCACGCAGCAGCTGGAGGAGAAGTCGGCCGCCTACGACAAGCTGGACAAGACCAAGACCCGTCTGCAGCAGGAGCTGGACGACCTGCTGGTGGACCAGGACCAGCTCCGGCAGATCGTGTCCAACCTGGAGAGGAAGCAGAAGAAGTTTGATCAGGTACGACTGGTGGTGTAGTCAACGTGATACGCAGGTAGACGCCGTAAAGCCTCCAGCAGTACTCGAGTTGAGGGGGGATGGCATCCCCCCTGAAATAAAAACGGCCAAAATCATCCCCCCTTTCCATCCCTTATGTCAATTCATCAATGAATGTGGTTTATTTCAACATTTAGAGTCATCACCAGAAAAATAACACCAGAAAAATGACTTATTTGACAATTTTCACCTGTTTCAAGTAAATTTTCACTTGAAATAAGTAGAAAAATCTGCCAGTGGAACAAGATTTATCTTCTTATTACAAGCAATAAAATCTTGTTCCACTGGCAGATTTTTCTACTTATTTTAAGTGAAAATCTACTTGAAACGGGTGAAAATTGTAGTTTTTTCCAGTGATGAGTCTTATTTTAAGTGTAATGATTTTTTTTTTTTTTTTTTTTTTTTTTTACTAAAATGAGACTATTTAACTAGAAATAAGACAAATATTCTTGTTAAGATTGTGAGTTTTTGCAGTGATCCATGTTACTTATCCTGTGAAGGACAGAGTCATATTGATAAGTTCAGAAAAGTGTTTTTTATTGTTGTGTTTTGATGTATTTGATGTAAGCCCAGTGGATATTTAAAGCTTACAGAAGGCTGCATTTAACTGCTGCTATGTCATTCCTGCAGTATTTCTGCAGGTGTTTTGATCAGTGCTATTATTTGTAATATATTATATTATTTGTAATCAGCACAAATTATCTGTCCCCATATGATAAAATCCACCATACCCCCTGATTTTTTGAAAATTAGACCACACCACCGGTTACAACTAACCAAAGAGCAGACAGTCAGGGCGGGGTGACGTGTTATGATGCAGGTTCGGTCTTTATTTAACCCGAGTCCTGATGAGATGCTGCAGGAGAGAAAATACCATCTGAGATTAGCAGGAGTTTAAAACACTAACAACAGAGTTCAGATCAGTGGATTATTGTTGATTAGATCCAGTAAACGCATCGTTATCACTGATGCAGCATCTCTCCTCCCAACCGCCCCCTTAGATGCTGTCGGAGGAGAAGACCATCTCCACCCAGTACGCCGAGGAGCGCGACAGGGCGGAGGCCGAGGCCCGGGAGAAGGAGACGCGGGCGCTGACTCTGGCCCGCGAGCTGGAGACCATGACGGGCCTGAAGGACGAGCTGGACCGCTCCAACAAGCTGCTGAAGGCCGAGATGGAGGACCTGGTGTCCTCCAAGGACGACGTCGGCAAGAACGTAAGAGATTCACCAATATGTTCTTAAGAACCATCTTAAGAAATGTCTTAAGATCTAAAATTAAGAAGTTCTTAAGTGCAATTCCTCAATATTTTCTTAAGAACCGTCTTAAGAACTGTCATTTCTTACGAATTTCTTATTTTTCCTACTTAAGAACTTCTTAAAATATGTCATTGCATTGCAAGCGCCAACAAACAACATTTATACAGGTAGTTTGAGTCTTAACCGTCAGTCACTCACTAAACATGTCAAGGTTATGGTGGATGAGTAATGTGCAAAAAAAAATAAGTTGGGGAAAATTAATAATAATCAACTACCACGCTAACAAACAGTTAACAAGCTCTTTGTGTAATTAATTACAAAGTATATCCTCAAACTATGACCTACTAGTCTAAACTTGTCTGAAATGTGTTGAAAAAGGTGATATTAGAGGCTTATTATTATTATTATTATTATTATTACCTTTTCACAGGAGAAACTTTAAGACAGGTCAAGGTTGTCTTAAAGTTAAGAAAAAAGTCAAGAACAAATTTGAGAACTTTTATTTCAAGAATACCATTTATTCTTAAGTTTTTTCTTAAGAAGAAACTTAAGAAGGAAGTTGAGAAAATACTTAGAACTTTTTTGTAGAATATGACTTAAGACTGAACTTAAGAAAAAAATGACACTTAAGAAGATTTTTTTTCTTAAAAATGTTTGTGAATCCGGGACGACGCCCTGAGCCCGAACCCGCCCTGAACCTGAACCCTGAACCTGAACCCCTGAACCCCCGCAGGTCCACGAGCTGGAGCGGTCCAAGCGCCTGACTGAGCAGCAGCTGGAGGAGATGAAGACGCAGCTGGAGGAGCTGGAGGACGAGCTGCAGCTCACCGAAGACGCCAAGCTGCGTCTGGAGGTCAACATGCAGGCCATGAAGGCCCAGTTCGACCGGGACCTGGCGGCCCGGGACGAGCAGGGCGAGGAGCGCCGTAAGCAGCTGGTCAAGCAGGTAAACATCTGCATCAGTTCCTTAACCGTTTGCCTGGAGAAATTCTGATTAAATGCTCGTTTCATGTAGACCTGTGTTGGAAAAAAAATCGATTTTCCGATTCTAAATCGATTCTCATATTAATTCCTAAAAATCGATTTGTATATCTAGATCCATTTTTTTTTTTTTTTTTTTTTCATCATTACAACTTTTGGTACTTTTTTGTTTATGGACACCAGAATAACTGGTGCCATGTTTTTGCCTTTAAATATGTTTAAAGGTATGAAAACATTAAAGTTTTCAGTTATAATTGCATAAATTGTGTATATTTCATTACTTTATACAGGACTGTCTCAGAAAATTTGAATATTGTGATAAAGTCCTTTTTATTTTCTGTAATGCAATTTAAAAAAAAAAAAAAAAAAAAAAAAAAAAATATCATATATTCTGGATTCAAATCAACTGAAATATTGCAAGCCTTTTATTATTTTAATATTGCTGATCATGGCTTACAGCTTAAGAAAACTCAAATATCCTATCTCAAAAAATTTGAATATTCTGGGAATCTTAATCTTTAAACTGTAAACCATAATCAGCAATATTAAAATAATAAAAGGCTTGCAATATTTCAGTCGATTTGTAATGAATCCAGAATGTATGACATTTTTGTTTTTTTAATTGCATTACAGAAAATAAAGAACATTATCACAATATTCAAATTTTCTGAGACAGTCCTGTACTGTCTTGAGGTTACATTTGCATAAAATGCTAAAAACCAAATTCTCAAAAATTAAAAACCAAAATAGACCGAAAATGGAAAAAATTTAAACAGAATGTGGGAAAAAATAAAACCGATTTCATCCGTCTCTGTTTGCTGCCCTGGATCTGTTTGGTAATTCTGACCCACGATGTTTCTGAAAGCAGTTCTATCAGCATTCTGGGAGCTGATTGGTCCTTACAGCATCATTAGCTGCAATACTTGCTGTTGAATCTCAATATAATATAATTACATACATAAAAATGTCCACAGCCTTTCAGTGTCAACAAAGGTCGTCTTAGCAGATTCTGAGCACATAATTGTAGTTTGTAAGTGGTTGACGGGTGGTTATTTTAGATTTTTGGTGAATCTCTTTAAAATGTAAGATACTGGACCTCGGTTGGGCTGGTGGGACAGCAGCGGAGGATTTCCTGTATTTTTAAATCCAAAACTTGACAGCTATGTGTACTTGATATTTCTTTGTTTTGGGAAAACAATAAAAAGATTGTTGGTAAAAAGGCGGTTTCCTCCTGCAGGTGCGGGAGATGGAGCTGGAGCTGGAGGACGAGCGCCGGCAGCGATCCCAGGCTCTGTCCTCCAGGAAGAAGCTGGAGCTGGACCTGGTGGACCTGGAGGCCCAAATCGACCTGGCCAACAAGGGCCGCGACGAGGCCATCAAGCAGCTGAAGAAGATCCAGGTGGAGTTCCTTCCTCTCATTTAACTCTTTATTATAGCTTAATCTTCCCTCATCTTAATTACTGCAACATTGTTTGGGCTTCGACACATTCAACATATATTAATAAATTACTGATAATTCAAAAAAGGTTTCTCAGAATGATATCACATGCAAACAGATATGAGCCATCTGCTCAACCTTTTCATTAAATATTCATTATTATCCGTCAATAAAATTAACATTTTTCAAACATGTTTATTCATGTTCAAATTTAAAAATGATATACAAGATCTTCCTTCTTTTCATAATTTCTTTTGTGTTAATTCTTATGCCACAAGGCACAAAGATGATTTTAATTTACCGTTTTGTAGAACAAGTAAACATCAATCTTTCATCACTTGTGGAATTCACTCAATAGATCTCTTACATCATCACCATCCTTGCCAGTATTCAAAAAACATTTAAAGAACTTTCTTATTTCATCTTTGTAGTGTTCATTATTTGATCTGAGTTATATTTTCTTTTTAGTTTTTTTTACTCCCCCTTTACTCCAGCTTTTGTTTTTTTATTCATATATGGAAAGGATTCTATAGAAGCCACCAGGCTTCTTCCTTTCCTTGCATATTTTTTCATTTTTTGTTCAATTTGTCTTATATTGCTAAATAAATAAACTAAACTAAGTACCGGGTGGACGGGTCTGGGTCGGACCGGGTTGGTCGGCCGGGTCTAACCGTGCTTCTGTCTGCAGGCCCACATGAAGGAGCTGATGAGGGAGCTGGACGAGCTCCGAGCGTCCAGGGACGAAGCCGTCAACGACGCCAAGGAGGCGGAGAAGAAGCTGAAGACCCTGGAGGCCGACGCCCTGCAGTTCCAGGAGGTAGGACCCGCCGGCACGGGCGGATCAGAACCACTCCGGTACGGCAGAGAGACTGGGAGGAATCTGGAAAAGATGCATTCAGAGATCTTTCTCTTCTCAGTTTTATATTGATTATTGATTTGAGGAGTTATTATCCTTCCATCTGACCTATTTCTGCAGAAGTGAGGGAAGAAGGAAAAGGGAGATTCAGGCATCAACTTTGCAAATGTTTTTTGGATTTTTAAACTCAACACAGAAGAGACTTTAACTCTTGGGGTGAATTGAAATAACTCGCCCGGTTTTGCTGCGGCCTCACGTTTCCTTCTCTGGTTCCCTCCAGGATCTGGCCACGGCGGAGCGGCTTAAGCGGCAGGTTCAGAGCGAGAGGGACGAGCTGCAGGAGGAGATCACCAGCTGCAACAGCAAGAAGTACGGCTCAGAACCCGGCTCAGATCCGGCCCAGACCCGGCTCAGATCCGGCCTTGATCCGGCTCAGATCACTGCAAAAACTCAAAATCTTACCAAGAATATTTGTCTTATTTCTAGTTAAAATGTCTCATTTTTTTATTCAACAGAAATCTCATTACACTTAAAACAAGACTCATCACTGGAAAAAACAACAATTTTCACCTGTTTCAATTTTCACTTAATATACAGGACTGTCTCAGAAAATTTGAATATTGTGATAAAGTTCTTTATTTTCTGTAATGCAAAAATGTCATACATTCTGGATTCATTACAAATCAACTGAAATATTGCAAGCCTTTTATTATTGCTGATCATGGCTTACAGCTTAAGAAAACTCAAATATCATATATCAAAAAATTTGAATATTCTGGGAATCTTAATCTTAAACTGTAAGCCATGATCAGCAATATTAAAATAATAAAAGGCTTGCAATATTTCAGTTGTAATTAATCCAAAATGTATGCCATTTTTGTTTTTTTAATTGCATTACAGAAAATAAAGAACTTTATCACAATATTCTAATTTTCTGAGACAGTCCTGTAAGTAGAAAAATCTGCCAGTGGAAGAACATTTTTTTTTTGCTTGTAATGAGAAGATAAATCTTGTCCCACTGGCAGATTTTTCTACTTATTTCAAGTGAAAATTTACTTGAAACAGATGAAAATTGGCAAATAAGTTATTTTTCTGGTAATGTCTCTTGTTTTAAGTCTAATGAGATTTTTTTTTTTGACTAAAAATGAGACAATTATTCCTGGTAAGATTTTGAGTTTTTGCAGTGATCCGGCTGGTCCCCTGGTACCCAGTAACGGTTGTTTGCCCCCCCCCCCCCTCAGCTCCCTGCTGGCGGATGAGAAGCGGCGGCTGGAGGCCCGGATCGCCCAGCTGGAGGAAGAGCTGGAGGAGGAGCAGCTGAACACGGAGATGGTGAACGACCGGCTGAAGAGAACCACGCTGCAGGTGAGTTAGACCCGCCAGTTCTGCCGGCACCGGCCGGCCCAGGCCCGAGCCGAGCCGCCTCCTCACCTCCTCTCGTTCCCCGCAGACGGACCAGCTGACCACGGAGCTGTCGGCGGAGCGCAGCACCTCCCAGCGGCTGGAGGGAACCCGGTCCCAGCTGGACCGGCAGAACAAGGAGCTGAAGCTGAAGCTGCAGGACCTGGAGGGAGCAATCAAGTCCAAGTACAAGTCGTCCATCGCCACCCTGGAGGCCAAGATCATGCAGCTGGAGGAGCAGCTGGACCTGGAGTCCAAGTGAGTGGCGGCGCCTCATCACTTTGGTTACCACCCCCCCCCTAACCTTCTACACAAACTACAAGTGGCTCAAAACAAGTGTTGCAGAAATGAATAGCATCTCTCCTGGCTGAGGGTTGAGGAAAGGAATCTACTAATGTACTTACTAGTGGTGGGACTCGATGAAAAAAGTTAATCTAATTAATTAGAGGCTTTGTAATTAATTCATCGCATATCAATATTTGACACCACAAGTGACATTTTTCAATTTAAATGGATTTTGATATATGACTGAATCCTTAAATTGACACAAATGAGCTTAAACAATAACATTGTGTTTATTCTGATAAGTGTTAACATAAAGTGCAATATAAATAATAGGAATATGATTGCATTGTCCACAAGGCACAAACTTAAATTCAAGTAAGCTATATTCAAGCTTTTTCAGGACTTTTTGTAAGCTTTTTTTGTGGGAGCATCATCTGTGCTAGCTGCAACATATTTGGCATTGAGGTGCTAGTGGAGGCTGGAGAAGCTCCGGTAATAGACAAATTCTTTCTTGCACAATTTGCACACAACTGTGCTTTTATTAAGGTTTTCCACTCTGTAGTTATTTAAACTAAAATTTCCGTCCACCGAACCAGCAACGACTTTCCATCGGTTTCCATTGTTGTTTCTCGTGTTGAGTTCTGTGCATCAGTATTACGGGTAACTAAGACCGGGAACTCGTGCAATGAGAAACGTTCCGCACTGTTTGGAGTGCAAAAGTAAATTGCAATTAAATGCGTGTGTTTTTTTTTTTTTTTTTTTTTTTTTTTTTTTTGGTTGCGTTATTTTTATGTAATTAACGTGTTAAAGTCCCAGCCCTAGTACTTGCATATTTCCATAGAATTAGACTCCTAAATTTCTCTATAATAATATAACTTATTGTTCAAATATTAATTCATATTACCTGAGTCTGACTCTATAAAGAGGACAGTACTTTATAGATCAGTTGCATGTTGGAACATCTTTCCTACGGAAGAGTATTAGGGCCATGCAGGAGAAAAAATATTTGAGAGGGGAAGATTTTTTTATTTTTTTATTGTGCACTTCGAGAAAAAAGTTGAAATGTCGAAATACTTTTCGACTTTTTTCTCAAAATTGCACTTCAACATTATTCTCGATATTTCGACTTTTTTCTCGACATTTCAACTTTTTTCTAGAAGTGCATAATGATAAAGAAAATCTTCCTCCTCTAAAATATTTTTATTTTTCTCCTGCCTGGCCCTAAATACTCTTCCGTACGCTTCCAGGTGAGATTCGTGACATCACGTGTTATCACCTTAACATCATATAGCGTATCTGATTGAGTGTCAATACATCAAATTATATATGATCTGTATGATATTTTTCTTATTTGTAATTTTATTTTTTTTATGTAGTTTATGAATTGAGATTGTATGTTTGATTTTGTATTTTATTGTCTGGACCCCAGGAAGACTAGCTTTCGTTTTTTTGGCGTCAGCTAATGGGGATTTTTTTTTTTTTTTTTTAACATTTTTATTAATTTTTCACTTTTACAAGTAAAGAATGGATACATAATATGATTCACAGAAATAACAAGCAAAACAGACAAAAAAAAAAAAAAAACACCAGCTCAGATCCATATAAATAATACTCTGGTTACAGTAAAAATATACCGTATGACCAGTCAAGAAAATCCCTGCAACATATTAGAGACATCAGGCTCTACATAGTTCAAGTAGGGCTCCCAAACTTTATAGAATTGGTCTGTTTTTGAATGTAATATACATGCAAGGTTCTCTAATGGCACCAGATCAAACACCAGCCTTTAACAGTTGGTACTTTTATTGATCCACTGCAATAAAATATTCTTCCTCGCTGCATAAGTAAGAATACAATACAGCCTCTGATAATGTTTTGATATTAAGTGTTGCCTTGGGACGCCCAATGCAAGTAATGGGGATCCTTTAAATAAATAAATAAACCTGTCCCCCCCAGGGAGCGCCAGCAGGCGTCCCGGCAGAACCGCCGCACCGAGAAGAAGCTGAAGGAGGCGCTGCTGCAGATCGAGGACGAGCGGCGCAACACAGACCAGTACAAGGACCAGGCGAGTCCCGTCTCCCCGTCTCTGATACAATGTATCAGATGCTGCTTTCCATTTTTATGCAGATGATACGGTATTATACTGTTCATCCCCTTCTGTAGTGCGAACTCTTGAACTCTTGCAGTCTGCTTTTGATGTTGTTCAGTCCCATCTGACTCAGCTTAAACTAGTCCTAAATGAAAGTAAATCGAAGGTGACGTTATTTTCAAATGGCAAACGGCTACCATTAAGTATTCCAAAAATATTAACTGCTCATGGAGTTGAACTTGAAACAGTCAAAACATATAAGTATTTGGGAATTATCATTGACGAGAACTTGTCTTTTAAACCACACATAGAAAAGCTGGTCTGTAAGCTTAAGATGAAATTGGGTTTCTTCTTTAATATTAATTTATATTTCTTTAAATTCTATAATTCTATAAATATTTAATTTCAACCACGTTTGTTCCTTTACTGGATTATGGAGACTTCAGTTACGCTGCTCCCCGGTCATGGAATGACATACAGAACAATCTGAGATTACCTGAACTGATCACTCTGGGGGAATTTCGATCAATTTTAAAGGATCGAGAAACTAGTTCTCTCGGACAATGTGCTTGTTTTTAATTCAAATGGTGCCAAAAAGTTTTCAAATTATATGGACCCATTTATGTTGTATGTAATTTGTGTTCCTGACTACAGTGTGTGATTGCTG
This sequence comes from Cololabis saira, assembly GCF_033807715.1. Classification (NCBI taxonomy): domain Eukaryota; kingdom Metazoa; phylum Chordata; class Actinopteri; order Beloniformes; family Belonidae; genus Cololabis; species Cololabis saira. The sequence continues at coordinate 4,352,260 of NC_084587.1, read as the reverse complement.
TTTGTTGTTTTTTGTTGTGTTTTCTGTTGTAACTTATGCTGCCCTCTTGGCCAGGTCGCTCTTGGAAAAGAGATTTTTAATCTCAATGAGTCTTACCTGGTTAAATAAAGGATAATAATAATAATAATTCTACGGTTCGTTACTCGTGTCCTCGCCGCTGATCTGAGCACTATGTTTCCCCGCAGGCCGACAAGACCAACAGCCGGATGCGTCAGCTGAAGCGTCAGCTGGAGGAGACGGAGGAGGAGCTGACCAGAGCAAACGTCTACCGCAGGAAACTGCAGAGAGACCTGGACGACGCCACGGAGTCGGCCGACGTCATGAACCGAGAAGTCAGCACGCTGAAGAGCAAGCTCAGGTACGCTGACGAGATCGCATCGTCAACGAGGGAGACGAGACGAAAATGCTGGTCATGTGACGATAACGATGATTTATTTTATTTGTTCACAATGTTTGTCTTTTTTTTTAATTTTTTAAAAATGTTTTCAAACATACAACATTACACATACTGTATGTGTAAATCATCCCCCCTGAAATAAAAACGGTCAAAATCATCCCCCCTGAAATAAAAACGGTCAAAATCATCCCCCCTGAAAAACTGCCATTCCCCCTTTCCATCCCTTATATCATTTCATCAATGAATGTGGTTTTACTGATATTTCAACATTTAGAGTCATCACCAGAAAAAAAAAACACCAGATAAATAACTTGTTTGACCATTTTCACCTGTTTCAAGTAAATTTTCACTTGAAATAAGTAGGAAAATCTGCCAGTGGGACAAGATTTATCTTCTTATAACAAGCAAAAAAATCTTGTTCCCCTGGCAGATTTTTCTACTTATTTCAAGTGAAAATTACTTGAAACAGACTGATTTATTGCTTGTGTAGTTGAAAAATACATGAGAACAGGACCTTGAAAAAAAATATATTAAATCGCAATCGTAATATTGAGGAAAAAAATCGCAATTAGATTATTTTCAAAAATCGTTCAGCCCTACATTAGAATCACAAGTGTTGCCACCTCATACCGTAAATTTTTGGTCATACCGCCCAGCACTACGTTCGCGTAGATCCGAGAGACGCTTTCACTCAAAACCACACCAGTAGCCATACTTAAGCCAATCGGTAATAGTGTAGGGGGTGGTCTTGGGTTTTGGCCAATCAGATTGATTCTAGCCTGGCGTCACCAGGCTCCAGGCTGTTAACCGAAATCACCAAAATAAATGTGTTCACCTACAGTATGTTGTTCAATTTACTCATTCTGTTTTCTATGGGCTACATGTGGTTAGCTTGAACAACAGGACCATGGGTCAATTTACACCAGACTTACACTTTAAGAGGACAAAAAATGACAATTGTGTTGACCTCCCAGGGAAAAAAAGTTCAGGCTCAGGATTTTTTTTTACTATCACCCCTGCATACAGGACTGTCTCAGAAAATTAGAATATTGTGATAGTCCTTTATTTTCTGTAATGCAAAAATGTAAGAAAACAAAATTAATGAGTCAAATTCCTTGTCGGGCCAATGTTGAAACTTGGCCAATAAAATCTGATTCTGATTACGTCATGTGGTTTGAAAGGTATCGATATCAAAGTGCAAGGTTGTCGATTTTCTCCTTTATGAAATGTCATTATTGGCATAATCAGCTAAAGTCGATTTTGTGATTATTTTTTTTTTTATATAAAATCAGGTCTTTAAAGGGTAAACCTAAAAATAATTCAAAAAGAACAGAAAGAAAAGATCGAGCCAGCCAGGAGTCGAACCTGGAATCTTCTGATCCGTAGTCAGACGCGTTATCCATTGCGCCACTGGCCCGGTGACGGAGTGAAGTGCTACAGCGCCACCACATGGTTCCAGCGCAATATTTCATACATCTGATTTTTCTTTTTCTTTTTTTCTTTTTTTTCTTTTTCCCCAATAGTTTTCAAAACACGTAAATATATACAGGACTGTCTCATAAAATTAGAATATTGTGATTTTCTGTAATGCAATTACAAAAACAAAAATGTCATACATTCTGGATTCATTACAAATCAACTGAAATATTGCAAGCCTTTTATTATTTTAATATTGCTGATCATGGTTTACAGCTTAAGAAATCTCAAATATCCTATCTGAAAAAATTCGAATATTCTGGTAATTTTAATCTTAAACTGTAAACCATAATCAGCAATATTAAAATAATAAAAGGTTTGCAATATTTCGGTTGATTTGTAATGAATCCAGAATGTATGACATTTTAATAATTTTTATTTTTCCTCCCAATTGGTTTATCCAATATAATTATTTAATAAATAATTTTTTTTATTTATTCTGAATACAAACATAATTGGATAAATCAATTGGGAGGTAAAATAAATTAAATATAAAATAAATAAAAATGATATTCTCCACAATACTTACAAGTTGTTTTCAGGTAAATCCTGCACTTTCATCCATCATAATGTTCATATATGGTTCCCAGAGTTAGCGATGTACGTTAGTCTTTCCAGTCCAACACCGTTAAAAACATCCCTTATTCCACACTTTTCCAACATAATGCAAATGCCCTCCTGGCCTGAAGAAGTCCAGAGTCCAGAACTCTATATTGCTTTGGTGTTTGTAGGAAGTTCCTTGGGTTTATTCCCAGCACACAGTTTGGCATTAAGGCGGACTTAAGCATTAAACATCTCTTGACAAACGATTTATAACATCCTTCCAGAAGTTTTGGATCTTCACAGATTCCTATAAGCAGTGAAAGAATGTTCCTTTCTCATTCAAACATTTAGGACAGACATCTAGAGTGTTAGCATTCATATGGTGGAGTTTAACCAGGGTTATGTACACATTAACCACTTATATTGAAGTAGTCGAAAGCTTGTGTTTGTTTTTATGACCTTTTAAACATGCATCATTCCAGTCTAATTCATCAATATCTTCTTTTGACGATAACGATAAAATATATAATGCAATATCGTAGACCAATAAAAAACGAGACTAAAATATAAATTACAAAAATAAAAACTCTGCTAAAATACGTTTTCATTGAATGAAATGTTCTACCAAAGGTCCTCAATGTCCATGTTTTCAGTAGTTTCTCTGGTTTAACGTCCATGTTTTCAGTAGTTTCTCTGGTTTAATGTCCATGTTTTCAGTAGTTTCTCTGGTTTAATGTCCGTGTTTTCAGTAGTTTCCTCTGGTTTAATGTCCATGTTTTCAGTAGTTTCTCTGGTTTAATGTCCATGTTTTCAGTAGTTTCTCTGGTTTAATGTCCGTGTTTTCAGTAGTTTCTCTGGTTTAATGTCCGTGTTTTCAGTAGTTTCTCTGGTTTAATGTCCGTGTTTTCAGTAGTTTCTCTGGTTTAATGTCCATGTTTTCAGTAGTTTCTCTGGTTTAATGTCCATGTTTTCAGTAGTTTCTCTGGTTTAATGTCCATGTTTCCAGTAGTTTCTCTGGTTTAATGTCCATGTTTTCAGTAGTTTCTCTGGTTTAGTTCTGCTGGGTGACGTTAGTCCTCAATCCCAGTCGCTGCAGCAGGAATCAGATCCAGAAGATGCAGCTGCAGAGTTAGAGGCTGATGCCGTTAACGCAGAGCTCTAGTTAACGTCAATTAAAAACAAAGTTACATAGAGAAACGCAGAGATCTGCTCTGGGGCTGGAGAAGAAGAAGAACCATCTTTGGATCCACTTTCCTACATAGACGTGGAAAAGAAAACCCAATGTGTCGTCAAAAGAAAAAGATGGAGAAATGCGGAAAAATAACTTTGTTGTAAACTCAAATTAGAGTCTTCTGTATCTGGAATGAATGTAATCTTGAGTCTATAAAGTAACAATAATATAATAATAAGATAACCTTGTTTGAATTGTAAAATGGGTTTGGCTAAATACAATCTTTGACTAAAACGAGACTAAAATAGTCAATTCTGACTAAAATAAGACTAAAATGCTCAGACTTTTCGTTGACTGAAACTAATAAAATCTAAAATGATAGCTGGACCCAAAGACTAGACTAAAACTGAACCGCAGGTACGACCGCCGCTCACTGATGTTTCTTTCCCTTGTCCCTGAAGACGCGGAGACCTGCCCTTCAACATCCGGCGCTCCACCAACCGCAGCGGCGTGGAGAGCGACGAGGACGTGGACGCGCCGCCCGAGACGCCCGAAGGCGCCGCCGAGTGACGAGCCCGGAGCCAAACGCCTCGACGACGTCCGTCGTCAAGGCAACGCTCCTCCTCCTCTCTCCCACGTATTTCAGTCGTCTTTGGCCAAACAATCTTGCATCATCTCAGAGAACAAAAGCAGTATTTTACTACCAAAGTCTCGACTATTTTTCTACTCTAGATATTCTGTATTTTATCGTCAGATATTCTGCTTCTAGCGAGCCGTCCAGGTTCAGGTCGATGTGCCGGACTTCCAGGGGCGGAGGAAACATCGTCTTGATCCTTTTTTTTTTTTTTTTTTTCTTTCGCTTTGCTTTTTTTGCACACAGATGAATTTTTGAGAGTTTTGCTGCAGTTTGTCGGACTGCATCTTTACCGTTTCTCCCTCGGTGTGTCATCACCTCGATCCTGATCATATAAGGTCAAAGTGCACATGGAGGAGTGTTTTACTCACTGTGGCCATACTGAAACTGTTACAACGGGTGCTGTATTCCCTTTAGGGCTTCTACCTTCTACTAAGGGTGATGGGTTGTCTTCTAGTAGCTCACTGCACCATGATGCATTGTTTTCTCCCCCCTTAGCGGGTTTCTGAACGCACATTAGTCTTTAAATGCAGGATATTTTAGTATTGTGTCATAACCACTGTATAACCAAATTACATGTTACTGATGCCAAGATTGTAAGGCTGTTCTATATTTCATAAAATGCCTTAATGCAATAAAGTGATGAATTATTAAATATCAAATCCATGTGGTTTTTTTTTATTTTTTTATTTTTTTATTTAAAGTTTGTAGCTCAAAATATAAATGTTTGTCCAAGGAAACGGCAGTTTAAAATTTAAGGCAAGTTTATTTGTATAGCACAATTCAACACAAGGTAATTCAAAGTGCTTTACATCAACATTAAAAGCGGCAAGACATAATTAAACAGTAAATAACAAATAAAATGATACAAGAGGTAAAATAATAAAAAGCACAAGTTGTTAAAAGGGGCAGAGTACAGCAGGTAAGTATTTAATTTAAGAGTACGCTTCAGTAAACGGTAAAGTTTCTAGCCCTGATTTAAAGGAGCTGACAGTTAAATTAAACGCTGAAAGAAAACGTTAATATACGTTTTAATCATTTTGTGTAAATACAAATATATAAAGTGACTTAAAAGTTTAATTTGGGACCAAACTGTCAAACAGCACCACCCAGTGGCCGTCGCCGGAAGTGCATTCATGTTTTTACACAAATGTACTGTTTTCTAAAGCTTCTCGGGTAACACAATGTTACAGATACATCACAGTATAGTGACTTTGTTTTATTACTTTTAAACGTGAACTTTAAGGAAGGTGTAATATTTTAGATAAACGCCTCCCGTACTAGACACTAAACGGGCAGCTTCAGTCCAACCAGACAGTTTAATCAACTACCGATGCGGAGATCGACCTTTTCTAGCTCCTCATCAGAGACTGTCAGCAGAATAGGCTATATATATTTTTATTTATTTAACAATTGCAAAAAATACAATGATTAAAAATCTTCACATTATGCAATTTCAAGTTGAATTATAACAAGGAGTATAAATCAAATAAAAAAACAAAACAAAAAGCACAACACATTATAACCAGCCAGGGGGGATGAAATTATAACGAAGCCAAAACATTAACATACATTTATGGTTTTGATTGCTTTTTAATTTGTAGAAAGACTGCCAGCATAATATGTGGATGCCTCATTAAAGGAGAGTAGTATGACACGTGACCAAAGGTGTCTTTAATACTATTTAGTAGTTTCCAGCAGATGTTTTTCTCTTCCAGAAACAACTTATACAATTTTAAAGAATGCTGGCGACGTCGGACCCAACAACATTAATAATGTGTCACTGATTTACTTCAAAATGTCAGAATTTGGAGCTGGCAGTTGTTTTTTGGGGCCCCCTGTGTAAGTCTCTGTTTGGGCCCCCCATGTGGTGAAAACCATTTAAATGCACTTAAAGATGAAAGCAGGCTAAACTAAAACTGGTAAGCCTAGATGGCTATTTTTTTTAAAATATTTTCTCAGGATAGGGAGAAAACTAATTTATGAACTTGTAAATTTGAAAGGGGAATATCTGATATAAGGTGACATCACAGTTACACGCTCACATCACGAGCCAGGCAGAGCAGCATCAGAAATGGACTTGCGTTAAAAGACAGAATGTGCAACATACAGCTGTTAACACCCTTTATATAAATGGTATTGGCATCTTGAGTAAAACATGTTAGAGAATGTTTTTATAATGCAAGAAAAATAACACCACGAGGGAGGTTTTTCTGGAATTATCTTTTTGTAAATATTAATTGGCACAAGGCACGGCTTGAACTACACTTCAAAATATTACATAACATATATATTTCAAGATTTCCTGATATTGATAACAAGGGTACCTTTTGTAAAGCTGAACCTGAAAGTGTAACTCACCTGTTCTATGGTTGATATAGAAGTACATTTTGGAAAGAACTTGGAAAAACTACACACTGTGCAAAACAACATATAACCAAGATAAAAGGGAAGAATGTTATTAGAAAACAATTTGCACTATTGTCAATGTCTATATTTTCTAGGTAAATTCCATATAAATTCCATATTCCAAGTAAATTTCCAAATCCAACCCCATTATTTAAGCTGTTTTTGATTTAAATTGATCATTTTTTGAGTCAATCACAAACAAGATAAAAAATAATTCAGGAAAAACCCACCGCCACCCCCAAACTTAAAACCCACCTGTTTATCCAAGCTTTTAAACATTAGTAGTGAGAGGGTTGTTTTATGACCATAATGTTGATTTGTACTTTTATTCTAGGAGTTTTTACCGTATTTCTACTTTTATTGTTGTTTTATTCGCGTTATTATTGTTGTTTTATTCTTTGTGAAGCACCTTGTGACATTCTGTCTGTGAAAGATGCAATATAAATAAAATTGACTTATTTGTCTATTTACTGTACAGTGAGCGAAATAACCAGAGTCAAATTCCCTGTCTGGCATGTTCAAACTTGGCCAATAAACCTGATTCTGATTCTGATCAATAATTGATATTCATTTAGAAGTTTTCAACCAATAGGTGGTCACAATTACAGGTCTTGCTATGTATAGAATATTTTGGGAAGTCTGTCACACCATGTTTATTTTTCTATTCTTTATTTCTTATTTTGTTCTCTTTTTTCCTTTGCAATACATACGGTATTTGTTTGTGAAATGTTGTGCTTGCTCAGTTCACTCACATCCTGTCCTTAAAACCTAGTGACGCCCCTGGTTTTATATCATGTCTATCAGGACCGGCCCAAGCCTCCATGGGGCCCCCTATTACTGCCAATATACTGATTATTGATCATTCACCACTATACACTTATTTCATGTTCTTCCCTGTCATTACAAATACACTTGTAAAACTAGATGTAAGAACTTTTTGTTGTAGTTAAATTGTAATCCACAGGGATTAAGACCATTGAAGCAGACAACAGATTGACACATTTGCAGAAAAGCAACAGATAAAAGGTCAAAGAGCTGCACAGTTGCAGCAGTGTTGTTTCCATCATCCTATTGTCAGCCTGGCAGGTTTTTACCCATCTATGGTTTTTAATCTGAAATAGGAGCAAATTCAGCTACAAGAGCGGCCTGGGGTTGATTTACACTTAATATTTAAAGTGATATAGTACTAAGTGTGATACTGAGTGTCATCTACAGTCTAGGCCTACTAAAAGAAACAAAATAATCAAATAGATCATTTATAAACCATTTACTGTAAACACTTTATCTACTTTATTTTTGGTTTTAAATAACCTGCAACAGCAATTTAAAGTGGAACAACAACAATTAAGTGCAACCACAAAGTACTACAAAAACTAGAACTATAATTAAAATCACTCAACTTAGATAAACAGTACCTCGTCAATATGTTCTCCATATAAGAATAAATTAAAATGTATAAAAACAGACATTAAATAGAATAAACAAATAAAATCAAACAAATACTTAAATAATGATGTAAATGAACAGAGGTACCAGAAAAAATAATATTGTTTATGTAATAATATTAATTATTGTGTTTTTGTACAATAACATATCTTTGATAATGTATGAATCATCATCACTCACACATACAAAAATATTAGTTTTTTAACTCTTGGGGGCCCCCTAGTGGCCACGGGGCCCTAAGCAGCCGCTAGGTTCAACATCAAAAAAGCAAAAAACAAGATATATCGTCACAAATCTTTTTAGCCATTTTGTTGGAGTCTTTCTTTCTTAGGGATAAGAAGAATAATTTAAGATCATTTTAAAAACCAATCAAAGGAGGGTTTGCTATTCCTAAGAATAGCCAAGAGGGACACTGATTTGTCAATTGTATCTATGTAAAAAATAATATTAGCGATGTCATAGAAACCATGACAATGAGCGGCATTACGGCAGCCAGTCGCATGCTGCTTTGTTGTCTTCCGCTATCTCTGCAGGCGACAGACCCTCGACCAATAGGATGAGCGTATACTGCCACGTCATACGCGTGTGTGAATAAGCTGTCAGCTCATTGGTCACCTGGTAGGCGGGGGCCTGGGACAAGTTTACCGTAATGTTTCACATAAAGCGCCCTGTTATTCATTTTCCACCGGCATGACTAAGAAAAAAAAAATGAAATTACGAAAATAAAGTCATAATAATATGAGAATAAAGTCGTAAAATTACGAGAATGAAGTCATAATGTTGCGAAAATAAAGTCATAATAATATGAGAATAAAGTCGTAATATTTTGAGAATAAAGTTGTAATATTTCGAAAAAAAATTGAAATTACGAAAATAAAGTCGAGAATAAAGTCGTAATATTTTGAGAATAAAGTTGTAATATTACGAAAAAAAATTGAAATTACGAAAATAAAGTCATAATAATATGAGAATAAAGTCGTAAAATTACGAGAATAAAGTCATAATGTTTCGAGGATTAAGTCGTAACGAGAATAAAGTCGTAATATTTTGAGAATAAAGTTGTAATATTACGAAAAAAAATTGAAATTACGAAAATAAAGTCGAGAATAAAGTCGTAATATTTTGAGAATAAAGTTGTAATATTACGAGAATAAAACGACTTTATTCTCATAATATTACGACTTTATTCTATTACTTTATTCTAGCAACATTATGACTACTCCGTCGTAATTTTTTGACTCTCACAGCAATAATACGGGACAAAGTGCGTCTCTTTTCAGCTCATTACGGGACGCTACTTTAGCTGCAGCCTGCAGCCGCAGGACAGCCGTCAAAACACGTTTCTAGGGGAAAAAAACACCTGCAGTGAGGAGTTACGTCCAAGTCCAGGCTTCTTTACCGACTGTTTTTTAATTTTAATAAAAGGGTAAAGTGCGAGATAAATGTATCTCTCTAGTTTTTCCAGAAAGTTCCACATTTCTGCCGCTTTGAGGTAAATAAGCGTCGGTTTTTTCCGTGGGAAACGTCGAAATATCGTGGCTGTAAGGACGGATCATGCTGTTTTTGAGGCTGTCAGGAGAACCCATCGCCTCCATCGATCCCTGACCCCGGAATCGCACCGGAGACCCAGGTAAGAGGCGGGGAAGAGCCGGAGCAGCTTGTAAAGTCACCTGTGAACACAAACCGGTGTTAAATGTTTAGTTTGGCCCCTTTTTGCTGGTCATAATCACCAGAAACCGGCTGTTTTAACCGGTTATCTCGCTCGGGATCTCTCGGGATCACTCGGCTCTTTCCGGAGAGTTCACCTCTGTGACGTCATCGAGCACGCAGTCAAGGCTGATTTATGGTTCCGCGTTAAATCGACCCAGAGCCTACGGCGTAGGGTACGCGGCGACGCGCACCGTACTACGCGGGAGCCGCGTACCTTACGCCGTACCCCACGGCGTAGGCTTTGCGTCGGTTTAACGCGGACCATAAATCAGGCTTTAAGGTGGCCCCTGAAGCCGCTGGACGGACACAAGGCCTCGGCCAGCATGTGGAAAAGACCCACACTGCTGCACCAGGGACCCCAGGGACCACGGGGACCACGGGGGCCCCGGGGGCCACAGGGGCCACAGGGGCCCCCCTTCTCACCTGTGGCGGCTGGTGCTAACAATTTTGGGGGGGGGGGGGGGGGGGGGGTTGCAATTGACCTTGGCCTACATCAGGTGTAACGGTACACAGAAGTCATGGTTTTTGATTGAAATCTTTATTTCGAGCATACTAGAGAAAAAAAACAACTACACAAAACAAAAAAAGAATACAAATTAACAGTCATTAAACAAAATCCAAGGGAAATAAACCTTCCTGCCCAAAAAGGAGTAGGAGGAAGTAAAGAATTTATTAGGTTTTTTTTTTATTTTTGATTCTAATAATTTATCTTTATCGTTTATTTAGTCTGAGTTCATGTTGTCCGACTTTGAGCTGCTGTAGCGCCTGAATTTCCCCTCTGGGGATCAATAAAGGACTATCTTATCTTATCTTAAACCAATTAAATAGATCCTCAGGTCACCTGCTTATCAAATGTTGGAGAGTTTACACTGGATACTGTTTGACCGGCGCCCCTTAGTTCCAGAAGTAAATAAAATAAAATGAAAAACATTTTGGAACCAAATAAATATTTAAACAACATTTAATTACTGACACGCTTTTAATAGATTAGCCATGCTCCAATAAAGGCATTTTAATTAATCTTACCCTCACGAGTGCCTCAGTTCTCTGTCTACAACACTTTTTGCAATACCCAAGCAGCACTCCATGCACCGCGTTCTTGTCTGAACATTTAATTACTATTGACAGTCACCCACAGACTGAAATAACACCTTCTTTTAATAATTGTTTGCATCTTACAGCATGTTTTTTCTTTTATTTTTCTTTTATTCTTCTTCTCTTGGTTTGATGGGGCGGCGCCCTCGTGCCCTCTACTGACCAGCCGCCACTGCTTCTCACCTGTGTTTTTATAAAACTTATCTAAAAAAAGGGTGACAGGTCCTGAAGTGGTTCGTCCTGCTGGTGTCTAACCGGCCGAGGCTGAACTACAACATGTTTTGTTTTACTTCTTCAGCTGCCTCCGGAGTCTGTTGTGAAAATCGAGATGTTAAGTGATTTGCACATTTTTGTTGTTTCAGGGGAAGTGTTGTTGTTATGGTGTAGGGACCATGAAAGACTGGTGACACCCATAGACATGTATCCGTAGACGCCCCATCGAGCGCTGCTGCGATACGTCAACGTCGCCGCCATATTGGATGTGGCAAGACTGCGCTGTAAACTAATTGTGAGGGGGGATATATATTGTTTTTCGGCCCTACCTTGTTCTCTATAGCTGATAGAACATGAATTACTCCTATTTGGGATCAATAAAGTTCTTATTTTTGCCATCTGAGAAAATTAAATATATTATATTTGGTGCCTAACTGTTTCCCAAGTATATTAGTGCGTGTGTGAATGAATAAATGAGACTTAAAACATAAATTTCTTTGTAGAAAGGTGCTTTATGAAAATTAGTCCATTTACTTGTATTAGTTTACAGCGCGGTCTTGAACATCCAATATGGCGGCGATGTTGACATATGGCAGCAGCTCCATGGAAGGAGGAGGAGACATGTCTACGGTGACACCCAGCAGGGGCCCAAAACAAAAACACTTGATCAAAACAACAGGAAACGACATCACAACTCCGCTAAAGTCACATGCACTAGCAAATACTAAAATTGAAATCACTATAATTAACAAAACACATTTTTTTACCTAAGATTTTTCATTTTTTAAATCTGTGAATCTGATCTTAATTTCTTATAATGTCATATCTAATTTTACTGAGACCTCATGTGGAACAACAGTGCTCTCGGTGAGCCCAGTCCCTATCATTTCTGAAAGTTGGTTGTATTAAAACATGTTTTTGCACTGTATTTATAATATCTCATACTGCACTATTTTTCTTCTTCTTCTGTATATATTTTTTAATTTTCCTCTGCATGTGTGTTGTTTGTGCTGCTGCTGCTCAATGTGAATTTCCCCACTGAGGGATGAATAAAGGAGTATCTAATCTAACGTAACATTTAACTTGATAAATCAAATCTGCGTTCCTAACTGTGGCGGTTTCTCTACTTTGTTTTGTTTTTTTAAAGTAAGCTTGGCTGAACTCGACCTGCTTCAGACGTCGAGGAAGAAACTGGACTCGTCTGGCGCAGCGTCCAGACCAAAGATGGAGTTAGCGGTGAGTGATTAGGGTCGTAGTTCAACCTGACTGTTAAAACATGGACTGTTTAACCCCTTTTTCTTTGTTTTTGGCCAAAACGTTGATATTTTCTTGAACCATCTTCAATGAAGCGCACTTTCTTCTCAATTATGCGATGATACATTTACATATCAGGAGCTGCAGGGATGATGGAGATGGACCCAACCAAAAAACTCACTCAGTATATTAAAGTATCGTTTCTTTTTTTCTTCCTATAAAAACAACAACGAACCACCCAAATCTTGCATCAACTATAATATCACAATGGTGTCATGTTTGCTTTTGCAAGCATTAATTAATTAATTAATTCCAGAAAGAGCTTATTACGCGGTAAATACTAATGAGTTCGGCATGAAGCATCTTTATTCATCTGTGTGGTCAACACTGTCAAGCTGATGTAAATCGTGTTTCTGTGACACTTTTTCTCGATAGAAAAGTGAAACTCTGAAGGGGGTTTTTGTCAATAACGATTGGAAACATTTTTTAATCTTTTTTATTTGTTTTTGGTATTTTTTTATTCTTTCTTTTATTCATACATATAATAATAATAATAATAATGATAAAAAAATTATATATATATATATATATGTGTGTGTGTGTGTGTGTGTGTGTGTGTGTGTGTGTGTGTGTGTGTGTGTGTGTCTATATATTTTACTAACTTTTATTTTCTCTGCATTTTATCTATATTGGGACCAGCACCTTCGATAAAGCACCTGTAATTTGGTTGTGCCCACAGCGAGTATGAACAATGACAATAAAGAATTTTGAATCTTGTGATTGCTGCTACCGCAGTTGGGAAGGGAGGCAGATAATGGAGGCAGTGGACGATAATTCAGATGAATAATCAGAAGCAAAGCAGTACTGAATCTGCCGTTAACTCAGGAATACTGGTGTTTTTTAAAATGTTTGTTAAAATCTAGTAACTGAATCTCTTCGTTTGGTGGATTATTGTTATTCTCTTTATTTGGGTTTAGATCAGTCGCCTCCTCGTTGGCTCTGCTCCCAAATGGGACCAGATAAAGTAACTCATCTCTGCCGGCTGGCTGCCAGCCAGAGCTGAACATTGGCCTTTTGTAAATGTTTTATTTTTGCAATGTTTTTCTCTTTTCTTTTGGTATCCATTAGTTATAATGTTTGTTTTGTTTCCTCTGTTACCCCTTTTCCACCAAACCGCTTTGCTGAGTTTGCTGAGCCAGAAAACCCGGTTCCAAGGTAGCAGCAACTATTTTCAAATAAGAATGAATCTGGATGCAGCAAAGGATCATGGGTCTGAGGAGGAGACGTTTGCAGTGATGTAATGACGTGGCTCCTCTTAGCACCCGAGCTGTGGAAAATCAAACCGGTTCTCAGCTGGTTCCCAAGTTGAATGAGTTGTGAACCAGAACCAGCACTGGAACCGGTTTAGTGGAAAAGGATTAACGGAGGAAATGAAACAAACATAACTAATGGATACCAGTTTAGTCGCCTTTGTTTGTTTCTAAGTGTGCAGGTTTCTAACTTCTTTAATTAGCCGGGGGGGACTGCCAATGGGAATTAGCCAATAGGCTACAGTTGGGTGCATCAGCCTTTATTTGTAAACGCGTAATGATGTGCACTGTCCCTCCTCATCAAATAAATAAATTGAATTGAATTGAATTGAATTGAATTGAATTGAATTACATGTAAGAATATACTGTATGAGACATTTTCAACCAGACAATTTGTTGCTGTGGTTAATATCTGCTGTTTGCACATTTGTGCTTTGTAAGTTAGTAATTAAGAAATACTTTAATTACAAACACATTTCATACAAGAGTTGTATTTCAAAGTGCTTTACATTAAATTAATAAAAACAGGCAGCAGGAGCTTCTGCATGGAGTAAGAATAATACGAAATGGCTTTAGAAATGTAAAGCCTTGAAGTAATACGTCTCCCCAGTTTATGTGAAATATTAATTTATATTCTACATAAATTTAACACTCGGCCTTGAAACACCAGGATATGTGCGTTTTTTTTTTTTGTATAAATTGTGCTTCATTTCCCCCCTGCCTTTGCAAAAGGTCTCTTTGCATTTACGTTTGTTTTCTTGTGACCCAGATCCACAACGTGAGTCACACACTTTGACAGAAATGCAGTTTAGCAGCGACAGAAAAGGGGGTGGGGGGGCGAGCGAAATGCAGATGTGCGAGTGTGTCTCCGAGATAAGGATAGAAATAAAACCCTGCAGAAAGACGTGGGTCGGATTAAGCTTCTGGTTCTGCAGTGAAACGGTGGGGGAAGGAGGACGAGAGGCCGCCATCGTTGGTCTGAGAGAGAGAGAGGGAGAGGAGGAGAAGAGGCTGCTGGGAGGTTGATCTTGTCTTGTCCCCTTGTAGCGGCGGGAGGAGAGGGAGGTGAAGGAGGGCGGGATGCAGGAAGAGCAGGACGCTGGGAGCCGAACCCCGGGCCTCCTGGGGAAGGTACGTGAGAACGTCCTGGTGGCCGCGGCGTTTCGTGTTGTTGGCGTTTCTGTCGTCTGCTGATCTAATCCGCCGCCGTCGCTTTGTCTGTTACTGAGCAACAGTTGAACCTCAAACGCTTGTGTTTGCTGTAACCGCTGATGAGCTTTAGCACCAACCGCCGCCGCGTTACTGGTGCTGCTGACGACTAAACCCCCCACCGCCTCGTCGAAACCCGTTTCCTCTCAGCGGGAATAAAAGGAACTGAAGTTCTGACTTCGGGTCATTCGGGGTCGTTTAGGGCGACGTCCTCTAGAACATGAGGCCAGAGCGTCTCCATCAGCTCCGCCTCCGCCAAAAGCTTCTGCCGCTGACGTTTATGTTGGAACTAAAATCCTTATTTCTTTATAAAGGTGAATAATCTTGTTTTTCTTCTACCCCTCCTTTATCCCCCTCTCTCTCTCTGCCCGCCATGTCTTCCTGTCTTTCTCTTCCCCCTCCATCCCTCCACCTGTCTCCCTTCATCCCTCCACCTGTTTCCCTTCATCCCTCCACCTGTCTCCCTCCATCCCTCCACCTGTCTCCCTCCATCCCTCCACCTGTCTCCCTCCATCCCTCCACCTGTCTCCCTCCATCCCTCCACCTGTTTCCCTCCATCCCTCCACCTGTCTCCTTCCCTCCCTCCACCTGTCTCCCTCCATCCCTCCACCTGTTTCCCTCCATCCCTCCACCTGTCTCCCTCCATCCCTCCACCTGTATCCCTCCACCTGTCTCCTTCCCTCCCTCCACCTGTCTCCTTCCCTCCCTCCACCTGTCTCCCTCCCTCCCTCCACCTGTCTCCCTCCATCCCTCCACCTGTTTCCCTCCATCCCTCCACCTGTCTCCCTCCATCCCTCCACCTGTATCCCTCCACCTGTCTCCTTCCCTCCCTCCACCTGTCTCCCTCCATCCCTCCACCTGTCTCCCTCCCTCCCTCCACCTGTCTCCCTCCATCCCTCCACCTGTCTCCCTCCATCCCTCCACCTGTCTCCCTCCATCCCTCCACCTGTCTCCTTCCCTCCCTCCACCTGTCTCCCTCCTTTCCCTCCACCTGTCTCCCTCCATCCCTCCACCTGTCTCCCTCCATCCCTCCACCTGTTTCCCTCCATCCCTCCACCTGTCTCCCTCCCTCCCTCCACCTGTCTCCCTCCCTCCCTCCACCTGTCTCCCTCCATCCCTCCACCTGTTTCCCTCCATCCCTCCACCTGTCTCCCTCCATCCCTCCACCTGTCTCCCTCCATCCCTCCACCTGTCTCCCTCCATCCCTCCACCTGTTTCCCTCCATCCCTCCACCTGTTTCCCTTCATCCCTCCACCTGTTTCCCTTCATCCCTCCACCTGTTTCCCTTCATCCCTCCACCTGTCTCCCTCCATCCCTCCATCCCTCCACCTGTTTCCCTTCATCCCTCCACCTGTCTCCCTCCATCCCTCCACCTGTCTCCCTCCATCCCTCCACCTGTCTCCCTCCATCCCTCCACCTGTTTCCCTTCATCCCTCCACCTGTCTCCCTCCATCCCTCCACCTGTCTCCCTCCATCCCTCCACCTGTCTCCCTCCATCCCTCCACCTGTTTCCCTCCATCCCTCCACCTGTCTCCCTCCTTTCCTTCCACCTGTCTCCCTCCTTTCCTTCCACCTGTCTCCCTCCTTTCCTTCCACCTGTCTCCCTCCCTCCCTCCACTTGTCTCCCTCCATCCCTCCACCTGCCCCCCCCCCCAGGCCCACCCGGCCCTGAAGGCGTTCCTGTGTGGGTCCCTGAGTGGAACCTGCTCCACGCTGCTGTTCCAGCCTCTGGACCTGGTGAAGACTCGGCTGCAGACGCTGCAGAACTCCGCCCAGCCCGGGTGAGACACGTGTGACCGGGAACACACACACTCTAACCGGGTTTACCCGCTGCCTCTGGTGCTGCTCGTCTCCGCCGGTGCTGTCACGTGACCCACCGGGCCGCCGGGCAGCCGGATTCAACCATCACCGACTAACCATCACTGACATCATCTTCCACGTAGAGGCTTGGTTTGCTGAGTCATGTGTTTCTCCTGCAGGACGCCGAAGCCGGGCATGTTCACCGTCTTAGTCAACGTCGTCAGGACGGAGAACTTCTTCGGCCTGTGGAAAGGAGTTTCCCCGGTGAGGAGTCGGTGTTTTCATGCCGTCGGCACGAGCATCGTCCCGTGTTAGTGTTTCCTGTCGGTTGTCCCTCGAGGTCCAGACATTTTGACTTGATAAACATGATGTATTAACCCTTTCTGACCTACCATAGAACAAGTCCTGAGCATTTTTTTACATTTCTGCATGCTATACTGCCATTTTATGGAGTATTTTTATTTGATATGCATCAAAACAACTCATATAAGCTAATCTTTAATAATCTGGATGTTCCTAGTCCAAACTAACTAAATAAATTGCTAAAAACTGCAAATAACTACCAAAAAAATGTAAATGTTTTTTTAATTTTTAACATTTTTTTCTTAATACAGAAATCCCACAACTAGATCCGTCAAAACTGTTGATAGAAAAAAGCAACACAGAAGCCTTTCAGACCTCAGGAAATGTATCTGGAATGAATTCTTACTTTAGTTTTTCAGATAAATCATTTTATATATCGCGTTTATATATCTTCATCTGTCGCTGAAATCAGCCCCAAAACTTTGCTCACGCTAAACCGTTGTGTGTGTGTGTGTGTGTGTGTGTGTGGGCTTGTATAGTGAGTGTGTAGTGTGTGTCGCTGAAAATGAAAGACGTCACCTCCCTGAAGTGGCGTGAAAAAATCCAACCTGATGACACGCCAACAATATGGTGATGTACGTGTCGACGCACATCAATGTAGGACGAGCTCTGAACACGTACCGGATCTATAAATAACCTGCCATGTCAATAATGAAGATTTCCGCATTTTTACTGGATTATTATGGGATTTTTCCAAACAATTTAATGGATTAAAACTCTGGGACACTAAAAGCAGGATATGGAAGTGAAACTCTTCCTGTTTAACCTGCAGAGAGAATTATTGTTGTTTTATTTGGTTGTAATTGTACGTTTGGAAAATCAACATGCAAACGGGAGCGCCGGTGCTCCAGCTGGTCATAAAGGGTCAAAGTTCAGGTGGTACTTTTAAAGCCCCTCTAAGCCGCAGTACCACCTCTGAACTCACGGGGCAAAAACACGTTTGATCCTAAACTGCATGAAAAGCTGAACCTGAGCGTTGTTTTTGCCGTTGCAGTCGTTCGTGCGCTGCATCCCCGGCGTGGGCATCTACTTCAGCACCTTCTACTCCCTGAAGCAACGCTTCTTCGTGGACCGGGCTCCCAACGCCGGGGAGGCGGTGCTGCTGGGGGCCGGGGCCCGGACCGTGGCCGGGGTCTCCATGCTGCCGTTCACGGTGATCAAGACGCGCTTCGAGGTGAGCGGTGGGCGGGGGGGGGGTGTTAACCTGGGGTTAACGGGTCTGGGTAACCCCGTGGTTCTGGTTAACCCCGGGGTTAACGGGTCTGGTTAACCCCGGGGTTAACGGGTCTGGTTAACCCCGGGGTTAACGGGTCTGGTTAACCCCCTGGTTCTGGGTAACCCCGTGGTTCTGGGTAACCCCGTGGTTCTGGGTAACCCCGTGGTTCTGGGTAACGCCGTGGTTCTGGTTAACCCCGTGGTTCTGGGTAACCCCCTGGTTCTGGGTAACCCCGTGGTTCTGGGTAACCCCGTGGTTCTGGGTAACCCCGTGGTTCTGGGTAACGCCGTGGTTCTGGTTAACCCCGTGGTTCTGGTTAACCCCGTGGTTCTGGTTAACCCCCTGGTTCTGGGTAACGCCGTGGGTCTGGGTAACCCCGTGGTTCTGGTTAACCCCGGGGTTAACGGGTCTGGTTAACCCCGTGGTTCTGGGTAACCCCGTGGTTCTTTTCCAGAGTGGCCGGTTCGACTACGTGAGCGTGGCCGGGGCCCTGAGGAGCGTGTACCAGACGGAGGGGGTCCGGGCCTTGTTCTCCGGACTCACCGCCACGCTGCTGCGGGACGCTCCGTTCTCCGGCATCTACGTCATGTTCTACAGCCAAGCTAAGAGAGGACTGCCCCACGGTGAGTCAGCCGGTCTCCATGGAGACATCCGTCCATGTATCCATTCATCCATCCATCATTCATCCATCCATCTACCCATCCACTCATGCATTCATCCATCCATCCATCCATCCATCCATGTATCATTCATCCATCCATGTATCCATCATCCATCCATCCATCCATCCATCCATCCATCCATCCATGCATCATTCATCCATCCATTCATGCATCATTCATCCATCCATCCATTCATGCATCATTCATCCATCCATCCATCCATTCATGCATTCATCATCCATCCATCCATCAATTCATCCATCCATTCATGCATTCATCATCCATCCATCCATCAATTCATCCATCCATTCATGCATTCATCCATCCTTTCATTCATCCATCCATTCATGCATTCATCATTCATCCATCCATCCATTGATCCATCCATCCATCCATCCATCCATCCATCCATCCATCCATCCATCCATCCATCCATCCATCCATCCATCCATCCATCCATCCATCCATCCATCCATCCATCCATCCATCCATCCATCCATCCATCCATCCATCCATCCATGCAGGACCATAAACTCTAAATGTTAATTTAACAAGAACTCCACTTCATTTGAGTCCGTCCTTCACGAACGCGACTCCGCCCTTGTGTAGACGCCTGATATCGGACCCTGACGCCCAGATCTGTTTGTTCTCCCCCAGAGGTGACGGCGGCGGCCTACGCCCCCCTGGCCAACTTCAGCTGCGGCGTGATGGCGGGCGTCATGGCGTCGCTGGCCACGCAGCCGGCAGACGTGGTGAAGACCCACATCCAGGTCCGGCCGTCCCACTGGAGCACCGCGGACGCCGTCCGCTACATCCTCAAGGTGAGCAGCGTTTCAGGAGCAGAGCTAAGAGTGTTGTTTCTGTCAGCCTGTTTCAGTTTTAGGCCCAATCTCAATACTCCCCCTACTTTTCTTCACTCGCCCTTCTTTTCTTCCCTAACCCCTAAAAAAGAAGGGGGAGATTTTAGGGCACTTGAGATCTAGGGCACTTGGCCCAGGTGCCTGTCCCATTTCTCCTACTCCTCCTCGTTTTCATCCCTAACCTGATCAGGAAGCTGAGAGCCAAAAGCTGTTTTAATTTCCACTGTAGCGCTGTTAATATGGCACTTTATTAAGTGTTAATATTTTTTCAGGCATAAAGGTAACCTTAAGATCCGCAACCGGGGCTCAGTTTATCCAGATAACGCCTGTTAAGAAATTTGACCCGATGTTTTCGGAGATGAGAAGAGCCGCCGCCCCCGGGGAGCAGCAGCAGCTCACAGCCCGAGAACAGACGTGTCCGCCGGGTCAACCCAGCGCCGTCGCCCCGGGAGAGAAACTCTCTCCCTGGACGCAGCTCTGTTGAGAATTACGCTGGCTGAAATAAATCATTTAGGAAGATGTTGGTTTAATAGATGAAATCTAACAGTTGTAGTTACGCCTGTTAAGAAATTTGCTCCGAAATTTAGAGATTTCTGTCTGGCGGCTCCGGAGTTTGGGTCCGCGTTAAATCGACGCAGAGCCTACGGCGTAGGTTACGTAACCTCCGGCGTAGTCTCTGCGTTGGTGTAACGCGGAACCATAAATTCCTTTATTCTGGCGTGTTCTTCGGCAACTTTATCTGAAAGTGTGTAAATTACCCAGATAACAGCTGGATTACTTTGTGGTTTCTGAAGACTATTATATCAGAAACATCCAAAACAAATCTGACGAGTCACAGGATTATTTCTCTGTATTTCTCTGAGACGAGTCTGCCTGTTTGCCTTCGGTCGGCGAGTCAAATCGACGCAGAGCCTACGGCAAAAGCATTCTGGGACATTTTCATACCCCCTCGCTCGCCAAGTCAGCATCTGCAATCCCTCGATTTGAAGGGGCTATTCTCAGCCCCTAGCCCTCGTTATGCCCCCTCCCCCTTGGTGAAAAGAGGAATTGGGACACCACTACCTTCACGGGAACGCGCAAAAGTTAGGGTTAGTGAAGAAAATGAGGGCGAGGGGGAGTATTGGGACGCAGCCTTAGTTTCAGTCTAGTCTTATGGTCGAGCTATCATTTTAGATTTTTATTAGTTTTAGTCACGTTCATTCTCTTAGTCGTGTCAAGTTTCAGTCGACTAAAAGTCTGAGCATTTTAGTCAGAATTGTCCACGACCATCCATCCATGCTTGCATCCATCCATCCATTAGATTAGATTAGATTCAACTTTATTGTCATTGCATATGTCAAAAGTACAGGGCAACAGAATTGTCCACGACCATCCATCCATCCATGCATCCATCCATCCATGCATCCATCCATCCATCCATGCATGCATCCATCCATCCATCCATCCATGCATGCATGCATGCATGCATCCATCCATCCATCCATCCATCCATCCATCCATCCATCCATGCATCCATCCATCCATCCATCCATGCATGCATGCATCCATCCATCCATCCATCCATCCATCCATCCATCCATCCATCCATTCATGCATGGATGCATCCATCCATCCATTCATGCATGGATGCATGCATGCATCCATCCATCCATGCATGCATGCATGCATCCATCCATTCATGCATGCATGCATCCATCCATTCATGCATGGATGCATGCATGCATCCATCCATCCATGCATCATCCATCCATCCATGCATGCATCCATGCATCCATCCATCCATTCATCCATCCATCCATTCATGCATGGATGCATGCATGCATCCATCCATCCATGCATCATCCATCCATCCATGCATGCTTGCGTCCATATCCATTCATGCATCCATCCATACATTAATGCATCCATCCATCCATCCATCCATGCATGCATCCATCCATACATCCATCCATCCATCCATGCATGCATCCATCCATCCATCCATTCATGCATCCATCCATCCATGCTTGCGTCCATATCCATCCATCCATCCATATCCATCCATCCATTCATGCATCCATCCATACATTAATGCATCCATCCATCATCCATCCATCCATCCATCCTTCCATCCATCCATCCATCATCCATCCATCCATGCATGCATCCATCCATACATACCGTATTTTCGCGACCATTCGGCGCACCGTGTGGAAAGGCGCACCCTGATTTTTGTGTGTCATTTTTAGATTTAAAACATACATATGGCGCACCGACCCAAAAGGCGCAGTCTACAGAGCAGAGCTGCACACACGCGTGCCGCAAAACACGCCGGCCGGAAAACACACACACCCGCTGCAGAACGCACACACAAGCACACAAGCGCTTATTTAAAAAATAGAGCGGGAGCAAAACCTCTGTTTCTGCATTAAAGAGCTCCGCTAATTCAGCTGCGCCAGTCCGAATTTCCTCGGTGTCAGTCACTTTCTGCACAACAGTAAATAAACTTTTCATACCCCGTTGTGCGGATCCTCCACCGCGCAGAGCCCGTCTCTCCCCAGCGGGGTGGAGCAGCGCGCGTCACAGCGGCTTTAACCGGGAATGTGACCTGTTCGGACCGGCTGGGACCGAAGCCACCCACCTGTATGGGAGCAGGGGCTCCCGGGGAAAGACCAGCGGCATTTCGGCCGGATCTGCCCCGGGGATGGTGCGCCCTGGCCCGGCAAACCCGCGGCGGGAGCCTGGCGGCTCCTGAGCGCATCCTCTGCATCTTGGTTAGGCTACCAGAGATCAAACCGACAGATTTGCCTGAAAATCTCGCAGGGTGAAGTTGTTCCGACCTGGGACAGACCCCTGAATAAATAAAGGTAAGAAAATAAACGTTTCATACCCCGTTGTGCTGCGTTGTGCTGCGGATCCCGACCGCGGCGGGATCCGCAGCACAACGGCGGAGGGACGCGGCGTCCCGCGTCCCGGGTCCCGCGTCCCGCGTCCCGGGTCCCGCTCCGCGCTGGTCCCGGGTCCGCTCCCCGTCTGCTCCCCCGCGCTGGACCCGCTCACACACGCGCTGTCGGGGAGCCGGTACCGGGGTTTGTATCCGACAGGAGCTCCAGTCCGAATTTCCAGACCTGTCTCAGCCACCTGATCATCATCATCCCTTCATCCAGCCCCCCCTTTCCATTCGTCCTTATAATGACTCCGGCTGGAAACGTCTTATGCAAAGTTTTTCTTTTAAAAATCACCATAGGTTTCTGTCCATCAGCTGCGCCAGTCAAGCGCTACATAAATGAGAATCTGTGTGTGTCGCCGCGAATACACACCCGCGCATGTCGGGGTCCGGTACCGGGTTTGTAACCGACAGATTTGGCTGCAAATTTCGGAGGGTGAAGCTGATCAGACCTGAGACAGACCCCAGAAATCTCTGCTCGCAAAGCGGCCGGGAACCAGGTCGATTGGACCGCTTGGGGAACCAGGAAGTCGGGTTGCAGCAGCGCGCATCACCGCGCTGCTCCAGCCGCTGCTTTAACCGGGGAAAGTCACCGGTTCCGACATGCAAAACACACGCGCGCTGCAGAACAAGTGTGCTTATTTAAATAGAGCGGGAGCAAAACTTAGTTTGATTGTATTTTATTTCACTTTACACATCAAGCAAATCCTTAAAAGTTTTCATCTTCTGTTTCGCATTAAACAGCTCAGTGGATGGTCTCATTCAGCTTCACCCGCCCCCTTCTCCCTTTACCGTTCTCATGGCCGGCCTTACATTACCGTAATTCAGGTAATAGACACGGCGCACCGTTTCTTAAGGCGCCCGGCACATTAAAAAAAAAAAAAAAAAAAAAAAGTTGCGCCTTATGGTCGCGAAAATACGGTACATACATACATACATCCATGCATGCATCCATCCATTCATGCATGCATGCATCCATCCATTCATCCATGCATGCATATATCCATCCATCCATCCATGCATCCATCCAGCAGATAGATCTAACCCCCCCCGTTTTCTCCCTGCAGGAACACGGCCTGCGCGGGTTCTTCCGGGGGGCGGTTCCCCGGTCTCTCCGCCGGACCCTCATGGCCGCCATGGCCTGGACCGTCTACGAGCAGCTGATGGCTCGGATGGGCCTCAAGTCCTGAGGCCCGGCGGCGGCGGCGTGGAGCCGCAGGAGAAGACGGAGAGGTCAGGCAGGGGTCACGTGACTTTGATTCAGACGTGTGTGTGAGTGTGTTATTTAAGTGTTGAACATGTGTGTGTTGTGAGATTGTGACGTCACGCCTGACAAACTCTGGCCAGGCTGTGATCCTCCCTGCTGTGGCGTGATCCTTCCCTCAGATACAAGGGGGGGGCAGAGACCCTCCGGGGGCCCGAGGTGTTTCTAAAATACCCAGGATGCTCAGCGGGCCGACGTGGCCCCGGAACGAGAACCGCTCCGGCTTCTGCCGCGTTCCTGAAACCGGCAGCAGATTGAGCGAAGAGCCGGTTTGTTTTGATTCAGACAATCACAAGAACTCACACAGCTGCATTGTGGGAAATACTTTCCAGGTGACTCCAATAATCACATCGAAGCCTTCGTCTCCGAACCTGCTCAAAACTATGCTAATAACTTAACAAATAATGGTGCACTTTTAACCCGCCAAAATAAAACCGGATATACTTTATTTTGAAATAAATATATCAAAGCCTGACCTGTCACAGAGGCTCTTGTAGATCAGGAGTTTAAAGATTTTAGTAATGTATATTCTTAATATTAGGCGTTTGTAGCCGGCGGAGTTTCTCCTCCCTGTCGTGGTGGTTTTTTTGTGGATAAATGTGGATGATTTTCATGAGTGTTGAGAGCAAACCACATGTATTTTTCAAATCCGGTTCTGGTCAGAGGGGACCACCCTCCAGTGGAGAGAGCTGGTACTGCAGGACGACCCGTCTCAAACTCCCCCTCAACAAAACACGAGTACTTTTACAAGTTCATCTTGTCTAACCTGTTGATAAACACAGAACTGAACTCTAAATATTAGATTATTTTTAACATTATTTCCCTAAATATCAGCTTTTAAGTTTGTTATCGATTAACTTTTACCTGGTTGCATTTACTGAGGTGTGCCGTTGCCATGGCGACCGTTGCTTCAAGAAGGTCAGATAATGATGCGTGTTATTGATGTACGTGATCGTATGATGATGATGATGACGATGAAGGTTGCAGGTGACATCACACCTGTTCAGGAGCGACGCGCCTCAGAAACACAAACTGCATCTGACTGTGCCATAAATCTGCTAAATGTTGTGACGTGGGTGTAAATACTTCATCTGTGCACGTTTGCTCTGACGGTGCCTGATTTCTTTTTTGTAAATAAATTCCTGTTTTCTTAATCGATGTGGAGTTTCTTTTTAAACCAGGAAGTGGTTGACGACGGCTGAGTCTATCAACGTGATGTCATCGACTCTACAATGCCGGATATATAATATTTATATACATGAATTTCTGATACCTTGGGACCACCCCTTAATCAAAAGGAAAAAGCTAATTATGAAAAATTATGAAAAAATAAAACTACATAAAAAAAACCTAGTCTATTCATAATGATTAAAAAAAAA
The DNA here is from genome assembly GCF_033807715.1 of Cololabis saira. Lineage (NCBI taxonomy): Eukaryota > Metazoa > Chordata > Actinopteri > Beloniformes > Belonidae > Cololabis > Cololabis saira. The sequence goes on along the minus strand of NC_084587.1, from coordinate 4,326,923 downwards.
TATGGTTTAGAAATTGTTAAATACAAAATTGTGTTTTATGATTTCAATATATATTTATCAATTCACATTTAAAAATAAATTAAAAAATAAATACATTTAAAAAAAGAAATGTATAATTTGTGGATTATTTCATATGTCCCACATTAAAGAGGTTAAAAATCACTTACCCTACCTCTAATGATGAAGAAGCTCAAACTGTGTTTCTCATAAAATGTATTAATTATTTTCTTCACTTATTGGAAACATTTAACAATTGTTCATTATGGATTGAAGTATTTAACTGAGAAAGAGAAACATTTAAAAGTTTAATGTGTTGAGCGGGTGTCCGGTAACTCCAGGATATCCACCGACTCCGGAGCGGGTCGTCAGATTCAGATCCTCGTCGGATTTGTGCAAACAAATGTCTAATAATGTGCAGCCAAACAGCTATTAAAGAACTGTCCTCATACATACATACGTATATATATATATATATATATATATATATATATATATATATATATATAAATTACACTCTCCCCCATTTGTTTGAATGAGAAGGTGTGTCCAAACTTTTGGTCTGTACCGTACGTGTGCTCAGTCTAAGTTAACCACCGGTCCTCAGATTAAAAATCCTCCACAGGAAGTTAGATATTTCTAAATAAGAGTTGAGGATATGAAAGAGCTGTTTGTGGACCGTGAGGAAGGCTCCAGCCGCCATCAGAGATCTTAGAGCATCAGTCAAACTAGGCCCGACTCCCAGAGGTGAAATGAACGGTGACTCCGGTTTGCATGCACGTCGACCGCAGCATGTTCGCATTTACATAAACAATTTACCCTCAAAACAGGACGCAACGAGTCCCGCTTGAACACTGCAGTGCCTTCGCTCAGACTTTGAATGATACAAATTCCAAATGTGAAACACTGGGAGTTTAATCCATAATAAAAGTCACCTGAAACAAAGCAGAGCATGCTAAGATAAGGTGTTTCTCTGTGGTAGAATAAGGTCTAGGACCTCCTCCCCGATAGTAAATATGCCTAATAAACTGATTAACCATTAATTTAACCTTTTAAAAGGTTGTGCCTTTTTATAGGCACATAAAGAGAAAAGAGCAGGGCTTAAACTGGAACCTTGAGGAACCCCGTAACATCGAGGGGACTCTGCTGAGGAGTCTTCAAGGCGGAGGAGAGAAAAGAGACCTATAAACTGAGTCTTAAGGAGTTTGACTATTTTTAAGATAAACGTGCACGTTTAGTCCTGATTTCAGACCTGCTAGACCCGCTTCTGTTTTTTTGGGTGGGGGTTGAGGTGGTGGAGGCTACTTTGTTTTGATGAGTAATTGATTACTATTTGTGGCTCGGGTTTGTTTATTTCAGTTTCAAGTTTTTTATTTAATTTTTATTTATTTCAGGTTAAATTTTTTTATTCAATATTTATTTATTTCAGGTTTATTTTTAATATTTTTATTTTTATTTATTAGATTCACACAGTAAAACTACTTTATCTATACTTACGGTAATAAATAAATCGATAGGGCCCCAATAAAGACCTGATGCAAAGACCTTTATACCTTATACCAGACCTTATACCAAGACCTGGGTCCAAAACAGACTTAAAACTGTAACATTTGCTGATAACTAAACACCAGGAAAGAGTTTATAGATCTGATGAGCGTTTCCTCCTTAGAATAAAGACCCGCTTCACAGCATCAACCCTTGAAACCACAAAACACGGTGCTACATTTGTTAAGTTGCATAAATGAAGCATGAGTGATTAGAAATGACCGTCTATGACATGTCTAAAGTGAAGGAGGATAGTCGGGGAAGAACGTCAAGGCTGTGCGATTCTCAGGAATGTGTAGACCACGGAGCTACATCCATCTATTTCTATCAGTTCATCGTTCATTTCAATGATAACTTTACATTTGTACAAATAATTAGTCCCTTTGAAGACAATAAACAAAGACGTTGCCTTTCCAGAAGAACTTTAATCGATTAATTTAACACAACAGTGTTTAAAAAAAGCCAAACTAGAGAAGACCCAAAGCTGATCACACGCTTGGTTAAATCATTAGACAACGTGAAGTTGATCTTGAGGGCAGACAGCTGAAGAAACTTAGACTCACCTATATACGTACAAATAAATGAAAACAACAAGAAATAAATAGTATAAAAGTCCAACTGGGTTGGTGTAACAGTCAATAATAATAACTCATTTTATCATTTCATCATTTCTTACTGGTCTGCAGCTGAAAGTGGGGGTAACTGAGGGGAAATAGGGCCAATTGGAGGGAAATGGGGGTAACTGAGGGGAAGTTGGACAAACCGAAGGAAAGTGGGGCTAATTCGAAGGAAGTGGGGCTAACTGAGGGGAAATAGGGCTAATTGGAGGGAAATGGGGGTAACTGGGGGAAAGTGGGGGTAACTGAGAGAAAGTGGGGGTAATTGAGGGTCGTCCACTCAGGCACAGACGAAGCTGAGTTTCTCTCCACAGTCTCGGTCCTCCCACGTTCCCTCGGGGGTCAAAGCTCCGCAGCGTCTCTGTAATGGACACGGGTCCTCCTGGCCTCCGGTCCAGGCCTCGTACTGCACCGGGTCCCCGTTCACCCACATCCAGCGGTCCTCCAGGTACCGCATTCCCGTCCAGACCGGCCCGCTGACCCCGCTGTCCTGGATCTGGGTCCGGGCCAGGAGGCTCTCGCTCTCGGACAGCAGGCTGGTGAGGTTTTTGCCGCTCCCCAAGCAGTGGTACAGAGCCTCCTCCCAGGTCTTCTGCTCCGGCACCACCACCAGGTCCAGGCAGAAGAAGCTGCTGGAGATACGAGCTTTCCTCCAGAACCACCTCCCCCCGACCCAGTAGAGACCGGCGCTGAAGTCCCGCACCAGGCCGGTGACGCCCCCCGACCAGGACCACGGCTCGTCGCTGGAGTCCCAGTACAGACCGACCCAGCCGGACTTGTACCGGCCCATCAGGTCCGTGAACACCTCCTCCTCCAGTGCGTTGGTGAGGGGGGAGAGGTCTGTGTACTGGGCCCTACAGTACTTCTGCGCGTCCGACCAGGGGGCCCTTTCAGCGACAAAGACGTGCTTCGTAGCTGAGCAGCACGCGGCCGTGAAAACCAGCGCCCTGAGGACGACCTTCTCCATCCTGAACCGGTCTCTGCGCGGCAGCAGCGGGTCCGGGATTCTTATCGACTTTCTCTCCAGGGAAAGACGGAGCATTTGCATTCTTTTCAAAACAACCGCTGACTAAGTTAAGTAATCAAATAAAATGGAAAATGGAAACAAATGAATGTCCAAGGTGGATATTCAAAGTGCTTCAATGGTTTCGCTTCTGCGGCGACGGTAAAAAACAAAGCAGGACACGTAGATGTGACTTGGATCAGAAGACTTAGATCAGACCACCACAACCCCCTCAAGGTACCAACCGGACCACCAGGACCCTCCGAGGTACCAACTGGACCACCAGGACCCTCCGAGGTACCAACTGGACCACCAGGACCCTCCGAGGTAACCAACTGGAGGGAAGTGGGGGTAACTGAGTGGAAGTGGGGGACTAACTTAGGGGAAGTGGGGGTAACTGAGGGAACGTGGGGCTAATTGGAGGGAAGTAGGGGTAATTGAAGCGAAGCGGGGGGGGGGCAACAGGGGAATTAGGGTTAACTGAATGAAAGTGGGGGTAACTGATGGAATGTGGGGCTAATTATAGGGAAATAGGGGTAACTGAGGGGAATTGGGGGTAACTGAGGGGAACGTGGTTTAGTATGTACTTTAGTATTAGTACGAATATGTTTTAGAAAGTGTTAAATACAAAATTGTGTTTTTGATTTCAATATATATTTACCACTTAAAAAAATAAATACATTAAAATATATATAGATATGTAGGGCGGCAGTAGCTCAGGTGGTAGAGCGGGTCGTCCAATGATTGGAAGGTCGGCGGTTCGAATCCCGCTCCGTCCCAGTTGCTGTCGTAGTGTCCTTGGGCAAGACACCTTACCCACCTTGCCCCGTGTGAGTGTGTTTGAATGTGTATGAATGTTGGTGGTGGTCGGAGGGGCCGTTTGGCACGGAATGGCAGCCACGCTTCTGTCAGTGTGCCCCAGGGCAGCTGTGGCTACAAATGTAGCTATCACCACCGGAGAGAGTGTGTAAGAATGAATAATGGTCTAAGGGCCTGATTTACTAAAGGTTTGCGTGCAAACTTGACAGCACCCGCAAACCAATGTGCAAGTTGATCTACTAACAGCGTGCAAAGAGGACTGCGTCTCTCAAATGCGCAAAATAGCACACGCAATTCATTTAGTACTTTTGCCCTGATGAATAATCAATATGGGGCGTACCCGCCAGAAATCGCTAAATACTGGGAGGGGAAGATGCAAATTGGTCCATTTACCACACGCAATGAGATTTACCAAGCCTGAAAGTTTTTGCAGGGATTGTGATTGCGTCTGTATTTAATACGTTCGAAAGGAAGGTGCTAATCTCCACATGCAAAAGGAGGAATATTTTATTTGAATGTTAAATCGAGTATTCAACAAAAGGTTGCCACAGGAGGCACATTAATTTTTTTATTTGTGATAATAAATAAATCACGTGTTTTCATGGAGAAAAAAGTGTTTCTTATTGTGCGCCTATACTTGTTCTGCAGTTGTCATACCCCGGTGTTGTGCCGTATTCAGCACCCCTGCCGTGAAAAGCACCCCCTCGTCTGACAAAAATTCTATTCTCATTCCGTGTCATGTTCTGTTTAGCGTCCAGTTTTGTGTTAATGATTCATGTTTAAATGCGCTCATTGATTCCACAATAGTCATACTTTCCCACAATCACAGTCACAGATAACAAAAATCGGGTAAATGGTTATTGATGTCATTAATTAATAGCCTGCTTACTGTGTTGTCTTCCATAATATTTGTAAATATATATAATATAAACTCCTAAGTATGTGTTTGTGTGAGTGTATATATAAATATATTGAAGTGTCAGTGTGTTGTTTTTTTTCTTGGTCTACTTATCATTGAATATACGAGGGGGTGCTTTTCACGGCAGGGGTGCTGAATACGGCACAACAATTTGCCTCTTCCACTAATATCTCTAACTCCAACTCGTCAAATTTCATTTTGCGCTTGCGACTATCCTGCTTTCCATCCAGACTCTCCATGGCGCAAAGTTTGCGCCGCAAACTGTAAGACGCGCAACACCTCATTTAAATACTGAGGTTTGCACCTGGTATCAATTGCGCACGCAATCTTAGTTGATCACCCGCAAAACACACAACAACAGCACGCGCAAACTTTTTCAGTGCACACGCAATTTAGTACTCTTTATTTAGGATCTTAGTAAATCGGGCCCTTAAAGTTTAATCTAGTGTAGGCTATTCTTTCTTTTAAAAAATAAAAACAAAAAAAGGAATGTTGCCACTAAAAGGCTGAAGGTACCAAATGGATGACAGAAATATGACAAAAGTTTTTAAAATCAAGATTTATTCGGCAAAACTAAGATGCATCCCATCAGATCCACAGTTACATTTTTAATCATGATGAATGCTCTTCAGATACAATGTAAACTTAGTTGAACATAATTAACAGCTTACAGAAGCACACACACATATATATATATAAACTCACAAATGATTAAATAACATTCATCAGAACAGCTTCTACCTGTAGTTTGATATCTTTATCATTCAGACACGTTTCCTTTAATCTTAAAAGCTCAAGCACAGATGAAGTGGAGTCTTTCACTACAGTCCTTCTTCACCCACACCCCCCCTTTAGTTAAAGCCCCGCAGCCTTCCCCCGGGGGGTCCGGGTCTCCCGCGGGGGACCAGGCCTCGTACTCCAGGGGGTCCCTGTTCTCCCAGTGCCAGCTGCCGTGGTAGTGCAGCCCGATCCAGACCTGCCCGGTCACGGCCGGGTCCCGGATCTCCCTGGTGGCCAGGATCTTCTCCGTCTCTGAGAGCAGGGTGGCCAGTTCGGCCTGGACCCCCTTGCAGTGCTGCTTCGCCTCCTTCCAGGTCTTCCCCTCCTGCACCACCACCAGGTTCAGGCAGAAGAAGTTGTTGCGGGCCCCACCGAACGTTGGATAGGACCCGTGACCGGTCCAGTTGTAGGCGGCGACGAATCCGTTGGTCCCTCTCTCCTTGGTGAAGGCGGTCCCTCCCGACCACCTCCACTTCTCTTTTCTAGAAAAACAGTAGAGGCCAATCCATCCGGCCCCGTCCCCACCCACGGACTCCCTGAACACCTTCTCCTCCAGGTCGTTGGTGATGGGCACCAGGTCCGTGTGGTGAACCCGGCAATAGTCCCTGGCCCGGGTCCAGGAGAGCGGGTTCTGGATAAACACGTGTTTGGCAGAGAAACCGCAGGAACTTGTGAGTATGAGCAACGAGATGATGATTCTCTCCATCCTGGTTCGGTCTGTCTGCAGCAGGAACTAGAGCAGGGAGTTTATCACCGAGACATCTGATGACTCGGAGGTAAAAAAAACAACAAATGGATCTCCAAGTTGAGTAGATTCAAAGTGTTTTTTAATGGCTCTGCTGCTTTCTCTACCGAAGAAGACTAATGAAGCTTGACGATAAGAAAATAAACACTTAATTTACAAACCAAATCATCGTGGGTCCTATTCAGAGGAGACGCACACGTGATATTATACTACGAATTGCGACCTTTATGTAGATATTACTGGGAATTATGAGATTTACGCAGACGATACTGCGAATTATGACATTAATGCAGATGACACTGCAAATTACCTTTTATGCAGATGACACTGTAAGTTATGTCGTTTATGCAGAGATGACACTACTACTTATGTCGTTTACGCAGATTTTATTGCGAATTGTGACGTTTACGCAGATGATACTGAGAATTATGATTTTAACGCAGATGATACTACGAATTGTGACATTTACGCAGATGTTACGTGGAATTGTGACGTTTAAGCAGATGTTACTGAGAATTATGATGTTAACGTAGATGTTACTTGGAATTGTGACGTTTACGCAGATGTAACTGCGAGTTATGACATTTATGCAGATGAAACTGCAAATATATAAAGTTTTTGCAAATGATACAGTGAATTGTGATGTTTAAGCAGATGACACTGCGAACTATTACGTTTATGCAGATGTTACTGCAAGTTATGACGTTTTGCAGACAACACTACGAATTGTGACGTTTACGCAAATGTTAATGCAAATTGTGACATTTGCGCCGATGTCACTGCGAATTGTGATGTTTGTTTACGCAGATGATACTGCGAGTTACAATATTTATGCAGATGATACTGCGAATTGTGACGTTAACGCAGATGTTACTGCGAATTGTGACATTTATGTAGATGTTACTGGGAATTTGCAACATTTACGCAGATGCGGAAACCAATTGGAGGGAAGTGGGGGTAATTGAGTGGAAGTGGGGTAACTGGGGGGAAGTGGGGGTAACTGAGGGTGTAACTGCTCCTAAATCTTCTTAAAATGGTAGATAAAGACAACGCTCCACTGACATCTGAAGGTATTTTATTTCCCCACAGACAACGTGAAAAACTGCAAACAAACAAATAATACATTTTTAACACGTTGAATGAAATCTTTACATCTTTAAGCAAACAATGAAATTAAATGAATATGTATACAAACAACGTACCGTGTAAGCCTTCTACCACGTTTTTAGGATAGTTAAAGTTGTTTTTATTCATTTTACGGCAACTCTTGCTCAACACAGAAAGAGCTGCAATCACCACTGAAGCTCAGTTCAGAATGAGCTTGGTTCACCAGGTGCACTCAATTTGTCCAGCACCAATTAGGAGGAGGCGTGGCTCTGCCTGCCCCTACAGCAGGTACTGAAGTACTGAAGGACATACACACCCACAGATACAATATTGCTCAAAAGAAACACATATGGTACATATTATTATTTTAGAAACCCAATAAAATAAAAATATAACAAATTTCCTCACTTTAAGGAAGACTCACTTTAGAGTCTTCCTTTTCAATCTTAAGTGACCATCAATCAAAACATTAAGTTTTTCCTTTATCCTAGTTAACTTAGGGCTTATTCTCAACTAGTACCACTAGCTTTTGGACCGGGCGTTCGAGAATAGAAGGTTGTCTCAGACGTTCACCTTTCCTTCCTAAGTTACGCTGCCTAAGTCTTTTATCCATGCTTCCAACTTCAAGAACCTCAGGAAATCACGATCTTCACTACGAACATGAAATCTGTGAAACATCTTTTCCACATCACATGTGGCTGCAATTTGGTGCTCACGGAATCTGCACAGCACTCCGGTGAGAGCGGGTGTGATCGGAGGGAGCTCCTTAACTGAGATGCGGTGACAGAGCCCTGTCACATTGTTTGAGCTTGTATTTGTTATGCACCCCACCACACTCCAGCCTAAGTCTGTCTTAACCGCATAAGGCTCGTAATCTTCGCCGGTTATTACTCTTGTTGGTTTAAGAGCTCTTGCACAGTCGTAACCAATCAGTAGACCAACAGGACAGTCCAACAACTCAGGCATTTCCCCAGATATGCAGCGAAGGTGAGCCCACCTTTCTGCTGTTCTCCGAGTGGGAATGCTGCTTTGTTCCAGCGGTATATAATCCCGAGTGTATGCAGGTGGCAAGTCAATATTTTCTTGTGAGAAGTAACCTCGAACTCTTAGACCGGTCACTCTTTGGCATTTGACCACTGAACCCCTGTCGGTCATTGTTGACAGTTTTAGTTTGACTGGCTGTGTTTCCGTTCTTATTTTTTCTGCAGTTTCCAAGTCAATGAAAGTGTTACTGCTTTGTGTGTCCAGCAGCGCGTACACTAAGGTCTCCGGAGAGGTGCCATCAGCCGATGACAGCCACACGGGTACGATCATTGATGTTCGATCTCCATTATCTCCAGTCACACTGCATGAAACCGATGAAGCGGTTGCCTCCTGTTCTGTCGTATCTGCAGAGGGCTCTTTTGCAACAAGGGGTTCTTCGTGAAGCGGAGATGGATGGTTTCCTTTGCAAATATTGCAAGAAGCTCTCCTTTTACATTCTTTGGAAAAATGGCCGACGCGGAGGCATCCAAAGCACATATTGTTGTCAATAACAAATGTTTTCTTTTGTTTTAGCGACAATGCAGCAAATTTCTCACACTTGTAAATAAAGTGATTCTGCTTGCAACAAATACAGCTCAATGGTTTTGCATTTCCTAGAGGTTTATTTTTCGATTTTGTAGTGTCCCCTTTTCCACTGCCTGCTGTATTTGACTGAGTGGTTTTGGGACCCTGAAACACTTCTGTTGTTGTTGCAAAGACACTTGCCTTTGAGCGTCTTGGTTCCCTCCCAGACACAGCTGTTGATTTTTCCTCCAACTGCTTCAAGGCATGCAGGGATGTAACAGGGTTGCACGCTGCTCGTGCCTCCTTTGCCACAAAGTCTGCAAACGCATTAAACCCTGGATATGGCCTTTTATCATATATGGCTTCAGTAACATATTGATTCCAGCGGGTGGTGGCCCAGTCTGGAAGTTTGTAAGCCAACTTCTGGTTCTGCTCACAGTCATTGAGGACCTGTAGCCCCTCCACATAGGGCATTGCATTTTTACATGAGGTTAGGAAGTCGCTGTACTCTCTTAGTTTAAACGACTCCTTCGGTCCAATCTTTGGCCATTTATTGATCTTCTCTCTGAAGGCCCTTTGCACCACAAATGGGTGTCCATATCGTTCGTTGAGGGCATCCCAAGCCTGGTTATATGCTTCCTCATCGTTCCTGTAAAAGGTGCCTTCTAGCACACAAAGAGCTTCTCCACTGATATATTTTTTCAGATAGAACAGCTTGTGCACTGGCTTTGCACAGCTCGATTCAATCAATGCTTTGAAGCAGGTGCTCCATTCAACAAACTTTAGTGGATCGCCTGAGAACACAAACGGCTCTGGTACTGGAAGCCTAGTCAGTGTCATGGTCTCCTGTAATGCTTGAACCAAACTGACTTCATTCATTGTGGGCTCTTTATTTTCAATGGAAGGAGGTGGTGGAATGCGTTTAGGGACTTGAGCACATGGAGTGCTAGTTTGTTGAATGACAAAATCACTTGAGAGTTGGACATTCACTGCTTCTGGACCCCTTCCTTGAGTATTTAGCTTGAACTCTTCTTCTGTATAAGCATTATATTCTGCTTCTGCAGCATCCAAGTCTCTTTGTTTCTCAAGCTTTCTTAATTCCTGTTCAGCTCTCATAATTTCCAAAGATCTTTGTGTCTCCAACATTTTTAACCTTTCTTGTTGAATTGAGATTTTTTCTTCTGCCTGCAATTCAGCCCTTTTTGAAGCCACCAGCGCTGCCCTTTTTGCCTTTTCCACTGATCCCTCAGAGACGTGGCTTCCACGCTGACTTCCCCGTTCAGCTCTGGAAACGGTAGAGCCGTAGACAGACTTGGCATCTGGTCTTTGCAGCAACTGTTTTACTGCAGCCTTCGCAGCCTCTGGATCAAACTCCGTTGTCCCAGTCTCATATGAACGCTTCTTCAGAAGTTCAAACATCTCATCTGCTACCGAGACACAGGTGTCTACTTTTCTTCGGACATCTTGAGACGGAGTCGTTATTGCTCTTATACGCTCATATTCTTTAGTGACGTTCGACTTGCATTCCTCAACTATTTGTGCATACTTATCTAATTCTGTCTTTGTACGTTCCTCTTTTAGCTTTGACCTAGTGAATTGAATGTCTGACTTGAACCTTTGATAAGAAGAGAAAAATGTCCGCTCTCTCTTTTCAATGTCCTGTTCTAATAGTTCACGCATTTTTTCTGTAGGGCGTCTTTCCCTCTCTGATCGCCTGACCGTTGCAGGTTCACTTGGTTTCTCCACCTCTGTGTCCTTCATAGCAAACTGAGTGAAGTATGCTTCCATCTCGTCCAAACGCTCTTGGATTAATTCCTTTTCTGACTCTTCATCTTCAGTTTCCAGCCTTTTCTCCAAACGTGCCTTTTCTTCCTTTAATGCAGCAATTATTTCCTCCGGTGCAACTATTTCACCCTCATCCATGTTTCCTTTCAGTTAGAGTGACTTTGCTTAGGAAAATATTATACAACTCAAAATAGATACTTTGCTTGTTTAAAGCACCAAGATATTTTTTAAATGAACAAATCGTAAATGAAATACCCTTTGTTTTGTTTTTAAACACCACAATGAAATGAAATTGTTTTTAAACCACCAGCAAGAATAAATGATATAGATCTTTTTGCTTTTAACCAACAAAATTAAATTGTATCTCTTTTTAAATTGCCTCTTCAATAAATGAAATAGTGTCCTTATTTAAATCATCAACTGAATGAAACAAATAGTAGACCTATCACCTCTTTGAAATTAAACCTTTAAATGAAATGTCACACTACTCATGCAACCTTGTAGAAAAATGAATACACCAAAAATATGCAAAGTATTCTGCTTTGAAAATAAATGAGTAGAATGTCTCTCAAACTTATATTTATATTTTCTTCTCAGACAAATCAATGTTTCTCTTCAAAACAATTCAATGTAACTTGTCTTGATATTAATTGGACGTTTTCTTTTGCCAACGCAATATACCTGGACTCTTTCACACTGAACGTTCTCCCATAGAAAGTTGCAGACCAGTGAATGGAGCGACGCTGCCCTCTTGTGGTCGTCTCGACAACTGCAGCCCTTATTGCTCCGCTGGTCCACGCTCCGTATGGGCGCCGTGTAGTTCTTGAGTCTGCGTAGCGTAACCATGGAAATGGATGCGGCTAGTTCTTAGAGTCAAACGTTGTGACGGAACTGCAAGAAGACACTCCTCTCTTGGCCCCTGCCATGTCGTTTCGTCTGGAACTGGAACACGTCCCGGAACCCGCCGCCGATACGAGGAGGTGAATGGATGCTGAGTGTTTGCGCCAGGAATTAGTCTTCCCCCTCCGGCGTCGGTGGCCACGTTTTTCACTGTAACTGCTCCTAAATCTTCTTAAAATGGTAGATAAAGACAACGCTCCACTGACATCTGAAGGTATTTTATTTCCCCACAGACAACGTGAAAAACTGCAAACAAACAAATAATACATTTTTAACACGTTGAATGAAATCTTTACATCTTTAAGCAAACAATGAAATTAAATGAATATGTATACAAACAACGTACCGTGTAAGCCTTCTACCACGTTTTTAGGATAGTTAAAGTTGTTTTTATTCATTTTACGGCAACTCTTGCTCAACACAGAAAGAGCTGCAATCACCACTGAAGCTCAGTTCAGAATGAGCTTGGTTCACCAGGTGCACTCAATTTGTCCAGCACCAATTAGGAGGAGGCGTGGCTCTGCCTGCCCCTACAGCAGGTACTGAAGTACTGAAGGACATACACACCCACAGATACAATATTGCTCAAAAGAAACACATATGGTACATATTATTATTTTAGAAACCCAATAAAATAAAAATATAACAAATTTCCATTTCTGGCTTATTAAGACAGCTACAGAGGGAACGTTGGGATTATTGGAGGGAAGTGGGGGTAACTGAGGGGATGTGGGGGTAACTGAGGGGATGTGGGGGTAACTGAGGGAAAGTGGGAAAAACTGAAGGAAAGTGGGGCTAATTGGAAGGAAGTGGGGCTAACTGAGTGGAAGTGGGGGTAACTGAGGGAAATTGAGGGTAACTGAGGGGATGTGGGGGTAACTGAGGGAAAGTGGGGCTAATTGTAGGGAAGTAGGGGTAACTCAGGCGAAGTGGGGGGGTAACTGGAGAATTAAGGTTAACTGAAGGAAATTTTAAATTTTATTACTTGCGTATAAAGCCCAAAGCGGCTTAGCTCCGCATTATTTGCAAGACCTGATAGTGCCTTATGTTCCTGTCAGAGCTCTCCGTTCTCAGAGTGCAGGTTTACTCGTAGTTCCTAGAGTATCTAAATGTAGATTTGGAGGGCGGGCGTTCTGCTATCAGGCACCATTACTATGGAACCAACTTCCAATCTGGGTTAAGGAGGCTGACACCACCTCCACCTTTAAAATTAAACTTAAAACATTTCTGTTTAGTAAAGCCTATAGTTAGTGTTTAGTAAACCTCTAGCTGGTGTTGGTAAATATCTAGGTAGTGTAAACTCGAGTGTGTTAGAGTCGCTCCTGTAGTTTCTTGTGCTGGCCCCCCCTTCTCCTCCCTTTTTTCTCTTTTGTCGATGTTGCAGCATCCTCTGCCGGTGGCGAAGAGCGTCTCTGAATGCACAACACCGGATCCTGCAGCGTGGGAGTGAGAGGGGCAGGGTAACGGCCCGGGCAGGCGGGGGAGAGGTTTGTCCGTCAAGACTCCTCTCCCTGGCCCTTCCCCTTTTCAACCTTTCCCCGACCCTGCACCCCAACCTGGGACTTGATGATTGGGCCAGAGCTTCGGGAGCTGGTGCTGGCCTGCGGTCCCCACCCTTCATCCCGTTGCTGCTTCCACCTGCCTGCTGTGCTGTTGCCGTCCCTGACCCCCAGTCTGGCCCTCGGCAGGAGGGTCCCCCCTTATTCGCCTGATCCTGCTCAAGGTTTCTTCCCTCCTAAAGGGGAGTTTTTCCTTGCCACTGTTTGGCTTAAGGTTTTTAACCCACTAGGGGAGTTTTTACCTGCCATTGTTTATGTAATAACTGCTCGGGGGTCATGTTCTGGGTCTCTGGAAAGCGTCTAGAGACAACCTTTGTTGTATTAGACGCTATATAAATAAAATTGAATTGAATTGAATTGAATTGAAAGTGGGGGTAACTGAGGGGAAATGGGCGGATTCCAACTTTATCCAACAACGACGGTTCTGCCCATCTTTGGATTAACTGGAGCTGGATGGAGTCAGCTGATTTTAAATTTATTTTGAATACGGTCCATGATAACAACACATATACAGTAGAAATGTTGCCACTAAAAGGCTGAAGGAACCAAATGGATTACAGAAACATGACAAAGGTTTTTAAAATCCAGATTTATTCGGCACAACTAAGATGCATCCCATCAGATCCACAGTTACGTGTTACAGTTACATGTTTCCTTAACATCATATAGCGTATCTGATTGAGTAAGGTCAATACATCAAATTATACATGATTTGTATGATATTTTTCTTTATTTCTTATTTGTAATTTTATTTTATGTATATATTTATTTTTATGTGTATATTTATGTACTTTATGAATTGAGATTGTATTTGTGATTTTGTATTTTATTGTCTGGACCCCAGGAAGACTAGCTTTCGTTTTTGGCGTCAGCTAATGGGGATCCTTTTAAATAAAGAAGTAAACATCTTTAATCATGATGAAATCTCTTCAGATACAATTTAAACTTGGCAACAACATCTAGTTGAAGATAATTAACAGCTTACAGAAGCACACATTTATATATATATATATAAACTCACGACTGATTAAATAACATTCATCAGAACAGCTTCTACCTGTAGTTTGATATCTTTATCATTCAGATAAGTTTCCTTTAATCTTTAAAGCTCAAGCACAGATGAAGTGGAGTCTCTCACTACAGTCCTTCTTCACCCACACCCCCCCTTTAGTTAAAGCCCCGCAGCCTTCCCCCGGGGGGTCCGGGTCTCCCGCGGGGGACCAGGCCTCGTACTCCAGGGGGTCCCGGTTCTCCCAGTGCCAGCTGCCGTGGTAGTGCAGCCCGATCCAGACCTGCCCGGTCACGGCCGGGTCCCGGATCTCCCTGGTGGCCAGGATCTTCTCCGTCTCTGAGAGCAGGGTGGCCAGTTGGGCCTGGGCCCCCTTGCAGTGCTGCTTCGCCTCCTTCCAGGTCTTCCCCTCCTGCACCACCACCAGGTTCAGGCAGAAGAAGTTGTTGTAGGACCAACCGAACGTTGGATACGACCCGTGACCGGTCCAGTTGTAGGCAGCAACGAATCCGCGGGCCCGTTTCTCCTTGGTGACGGCGGTCCCTCCCGACCACCTCCACCTGCATCTCAGTAAAAGGAGTCAATCTGTGGAACAACCTTGATAACGAAATGAAACTGTGTAATACACTAAAATATTTCAAAAATATGTAAAAAGACAAGATCATAAATAATTATAAATCATTGGCATAGCCACATTATGTAGATTTATTGCAAAATTATGGACAGAATTATGTGTGTATTATGTCTATGGAAGGGCATGTATATGGATGGATGTATATGAATGCTTACTGTATGTATGCATGTATGTGTAGATGAGTGTATATGTATGTACATGTATGTATGTGTATACAGGTATAAATAGGTGCATATATATGTATGTATGTATGCACAGCAATGTATATATAGGCGGGTTTGATGCGTGTGGATGAATGTATGCACGTGTGTAAATATGAACATCTTGAAACATCTTGATGCTGTTAAGCCGAGATAGGCCAGTTTGAGCAACATTTATTTATTTTTCTTATTTATTTACTTTGTTTCTTTCTTTCTCTCATATGTATATATATATATATATATATATATATATATATATATTTATTTATTTATTTTTTTTTTTCATTTAGTTATTTTGTTTGGTTTTTTCAAATCTTGCACTATAGTGGTTACATTGTGTTAAAAGGGTAGACAAAATAAGCTTTGGCTTCAGTCTACACCTTTTGGTCCTTGCTTGATCTACATGCAAAAACTTTGTATTGACTACTGACTTCTACAACGTGACCAAATAAACATATCAATTCAAATCAAAAATCAAACCTCTCTTTTCTAGAAGAACAGTAGAGGCCGATCCAGCCGGCGCCGTCCCCACCCACGGACTCCCTGAACACCTTCTCCTCCAGGTCGTTGGTGATGGGCACCAGGTCTGTGTGGTGAACCCGGCAGTAGTCCCTGGCCCAGGTCCACGAGAGCGGGTTCTGGATAAACACGTGTTTGGCAGAAAAACCGCAGGAACTTGTGACGATGAGCAACGAGATGATGATTCTCTCCATCCTGGTTCGGTCTGTCTGCAGCAGGAACGAGAGCAGGGAGTTTATCGTCGAGACATCTGATGACTCGGCGAATAATGGGTGTAAAGAAAACAACAAATGGATCTCCAAGTTGAATATTCAAAGTCTTTTTTAATGGCTCTGCTGCTTTCTCTACCGAAGAAGACTAATGAAGCTTGACGATAACAAAATAAACGCTTTATTTACAAACCAAATCATCGTGGGTACTACTAAGAAGAGACACAAACGTAAACAAAATCAGAAAATAAAGACAAATAAAAACTCACAGAGCTCTGGTTGTTCCTGTATCTCAACAGTTTTCCATTTTCAAAGCTCATTATGACGTTTGCACAGATGTGAATTGCGACCTTTACGTAGATGTTACTGGGAATTATGATGTTTATGCAGACGATACTGAGAGTTACGACATTTATGCAGATGATACTGGGAATTATGCCATTAATGCAGATGAAACTGCAAATTACCTTTATGCAGATGACACTGCGAATGAGGTTTATACAGAAGACACTGTAAGTTATGTCGTTTATGCAGATGACACTGCTACTTATGTAGTTTATGCAGATTTTACTGCGAATTGTGACGATTACACAGAATATACTACGAATTGTGACGTTTACGCAGAATATACTACGAATTGTGACATTTACGCAGATGTTACTGCGAATTGTGACGTTTATGTAGATGTTACTGGAAATTGCAACGTTTACGCAGATGATACTGTGAACAGAGTGCGAAATATGGGGGGGTTCGGGTCTGACCCCCCCGATTAACCCTTGAGCCCCCCTGAAGGACTCAAAAGCCAAATTTAGGGGGGGTCTCAATGTTGTAAAAAAAAAAAAATTAGGCTATATAATATAATATGATAATTTGATTGTCACTAATGGTCAATTAAATATGTTTAAGAGATCACCATATCAAGTATTCACAATTCAAAACTTTTATTGGTTTAACACAAGTCCTGCACCTTTATGTATGCAAATTAGCCATGTGCGCCAGCACAGCGCAATGACTAGGCCGGCTAGTTGAGATGCCAGAATAACATGGCTAAGCGGAAGCTAACTCAGAGTGTGTCACTTGCACACTTTGGGTTCACATCAAAAAAGATGTCAGTGTGAGCCAGAGATGAGGAGAGAGACGATGTCACAACAGAGGGTCCCGTTCCTCTCCCACCTCTGTTGAAGGAAGGTAAGTCGAGGCCGAGGGCTCCGGGGCAGATGCTACTGCGCCCCCGCTGCAGCAGGGACTTGCTTTAACTTAAGGTAAGAGGCCAGCCTGCTTAATATGGCCTGAACCCACTTGAAAGATAATGTTTTTTTTAATTATTGTTATTATTATTTTGCGTTATGGCCTTTTATGAGTGTGATTTGTGAATGTGTAAGCTGCGTGAACCCACCTGTTGAGAGCCATCATGTTTTTTTTTTAATTTTGCGTGATCACCTGTTATGAGTGGAATTTGTGAATGTGTTCACATGTTTTAACACAGCTGCAGCTGTGTTAAAACATAATTTCCTGGATGGTTACATAACGTTAAATAATCAGTCATCATTGTGCAGGCTGAGGATCTGTTTCAGTGCACTGATTGCACGTCTCCGATAGTGGCATTTGTTGTTATTACTGTTATTTGAATGCACAATTCCTTTTCATTTTTTTTTTTTTTTATTTATCTAAAAAAATACATTAGCCTATTTTATTTGTTTATTCGTTTCTGCAATGCACTGGTCGTGCGCCAGTGTCCTATACCTTTCATTTATTCATTAAGTGCACTGTGCAACAGTGTGGTGCTAATTAATGTCTTTTATTCATTTTAATTATCTGATTTAATTTGTAAATAACATTCTGCATCGTAATGCACAATTTTGCCTCCTGTTAGTAAAACAACGTGCATCTAAAATGGTTAAAAGTGTGCGTGTATTTGTCATAGGCTATAGTAGGCTGATTGTATTGGTTTATTGCATAGGGCCACACTGTTTAAAAAACAAAAAAAAAATACGCGAGTTAGGGACCCACCGAATATGGATGGATATTTCGCACACTGACTGTGAACATATGATGTTAATGCAGACGATACCGAGAGTTACGACATTTATGCATATGACACAGTGAATGATGTTTATGCAGATGACACTGCTACTTATGTCATTTAGGCAGATGATACTGCGAGTCATGACGTTTATGCAGATGATACTGTGAGTCATGACGTTTATGCAGATGATACTGCGAGTCATGACGTTTATGCAGATGATACTGCGAGTCATGACGTTTATGCAGATGATACTGCTAGTCATGACCTTTATGCAGATGACACTGTGACGTGGGGCTCTGGACCCACATCTGCTCAAGAACTCTCTGAGCCGTAGTTTACTTTCAGTGTGGTTCAGCCAGCGTAATAAATTTGACCGTGGTGTCGTTGATGCAGCCAGCTGCCCTCCAGCTGGAAGGTCTATTGATCCCTTGTGCCGTCATTTAACCCCGAATCGTCCCCATTCCCCGGCTTTACGGGTCATTGGCCACTATTCTCGTTGTGTCCTAAGTCGAATAAACGAGGAGGGTTCTGTCAGGTGATGCATCAGACGTAAAAAACCTCTGTCATATCAGCACGATGATCCCTGCGGTGCGGTGACCCTTAAAAACAGACACGCCATGCCTTTGTATTCAGCCGTCTATCTTTCTACAAAAGAGTACATCATTCCCATCATTTTTTCCTTTTCCTACGGTATGAAAAGCTTAACAAAAGTTGATTTTAAAGAAGAAGAAAGATCTGCATGGAGCTGCTTGCAGTTTAGAGATTCAGTAAAATGACAATATGTAAAGCTGTAGTTACACTACAGTTGTACTGTAGTTACATTCAAAGTTCTTTTCTCTTCTACAGTAGATGAAGAGCCATTCAGTTACTTTGAATACCCATCTTGGACATTCATTTGTATTTAACACAGATTGTTTAACTTTAGGCCATCAGCGTGAAGGCGTAGGCAAATGTTTCCTCTCCCACATCTTTGACCGGTGAGGAACACGATAAAATCCTGGCCTCATCTCTGCAGCACCGACACTGAACCGGGGTGGAGAAGATCGTCTTCATGTCTCTGTCCAACACGACTCACCTGGTGAAAGATTCAGCGAGTAGAGATGGATCGGCCTTTCCAGACACGGAGACGGTCAGAACTTCATCAGCCGAGACCAGGTGGACAGGAAACTGGACGAGCAAGATCAGAGTAAATGTTTGTTCGGGACAAAAACAACATAAACTAAAGCAGTTTTGGATGAAAACAGGATATTTGTTTTCAGTAAAATGGCAATTAATCAAACTACATCAAAATAATTTAATACCAAACGACAACTACCCAACTTCCAGAGAGGCTGCAGTTCCTTTACCGACCACTAGGGGCTGGTTTTAAAAGTAAGTCGATCTTCAATTGTCCCTCGTGTGGTTAAAATGTTCAGCTTTGCAGTGAAACTAAACATATTTACAGCCTGGTTCTTAAAACGGTTAGTACATCTGCTAAAATGGTGAAAAGCAGCTGATTTATTTATTTTTAGGGACGTGGTCTTTGGTGTGAGGACTGGTGTTCGAATAAGCCTCACATCAAACATGTTCAAAACAAACTGTCAAAAAGTATTTCATTATTAGCAAAGGCAAAACATTTCTTGAACTATAAATCACTACTCATCCTCTATAACTCATTGATCCTACCCTATTTAAATTACTGTTCGGAGGTTTGGGGGAACACATACAGAAGCTCACTTCACTCCTTGTGCATATTACAGAAAAGAGCTGTGAGAATAATATACAATGCAGGTTACCGGGACCACACAAATGAATTATTTTTACAATCTAAATTACTAAAATGTATAGATCTAGTTAATTGCAATACAGCAAAACTAATGTTTAGAGCCAAGAATAACTTATTACCAGGACATATACAGGGGATATTCTTTGAAAGGGAGGGAGGTTATAACCTCAGGGGCCAACTTAATTTCAAAATTATCAATAGACGCACAACACTGAAGAGCTTCTGTCTGTCTACCTATGGTGTAAAACTTTGGAACAGCCTGAGCATAGATCTAAAACAAAGTAAAAAC
The DNA here is from genome assembly GCF_033807715.1 of Cololabis saira. Lineage (NCBI taxonomy): Eukaryota > Metazoa > Chordata > Actinopteri > Beloniformes > Belonidae > Cololabis > Cololabis saira. The sequence continues at coordinate 4,306,948 of NC_084587.1, read as the reverse complement.
ATATCACAATTTAAAAAAAGATATAAAGAAACTTTTTTCTCAAAATACAGTGGCAAATAAAAATGTAGATATATATATATATATATAGATTTATTTAATATGTGTAGATATATAGATTAATATTATGGAAACATGTTATATATATGTATATGTATGTATATGGATATATAGTGATATATTATACATACAGTATTTATGTATGGATATATCTCTGTTAATATATATGGATATATAGCTATATGTAGATATGTTGGTAAATGGATGTATATTTATGTTGATATATAGACTTATATTATGTTTTTTTTGTGTTCTATAAGTAAGCTCATTGATTCTCTTGCTATTTTGGAAAAATGAATATAAGATTTGGGGGTAGGACCTGATAAGTATATACTTCAATCCTACTCCCTTTCGAATATGCTGGTGGATCTGCGAGGTCTGCCTTGTCTTTTTTTTTTTTTTTTTTTACTTTTTAGTATTGTTCTTTCTAATTTGCATATTCGAAATAAAGCTCAATAATAATACTGTGACCTGATCGTGACTTTCAGCTGTGGATGTTTTTCTTATCTTCAACCCCACTTTTAAATATCATTTGTAAATGTTGGTCAGGAGGAGAAAATTAATTATAAATAAATTATGTAATAAAAGATTAGTATAGAGCTTCTAATAATATTCAAACAAAACCACTTACTATAGCCCACACTTGATATGTATACCTCATATTTTCCATATTTATTAGATATGCCAGCTGTGCCTAATAAAGTGGACTATGCATTTGATCTTTGATCTTTGCAAACTTTGAGCTTTGATTTGATTTGATATCTTTTATTTCAAACATAAGCACAAAAAAATAATAAACTAAATAAAGAACAATAAATTAATAACATAAAAAAGAACAATAATATTCACTCAATAATAAATGTACCATCGTAAACAGAGAAGAATTAATAAATATAATAGCAAATGCTCGAAAAGCTCTTTAAAAAAAAAGAATCGAAAAGAAAAGAAAAATTAAACACTGTCATGTCATTTTTGACTTGGCAACATGCACAGACTCCCTTGAGCCACTAGGGGGCGCCAAAGTTTCAGGTTCAGCCTCGTCGGAGGAGAAATAAAATTATTTCTTCCTTTTCTTCTCTCCTCGTGACCCTGAACTGGAAAAAGTTTGTATAAAATAACGAAATAACACGCGATGGTGAGCTGTGGGTCATGTTTTTGTGGCATAATCAGGTATAAATAGTTGGACTCCACTGTCCTCAGTTAAGACCTCAAGAATAACTTATCCTGAAGAAAAAACAAGAGGAAGGAAGATAAAGGTGAGTCATCGGTTTTGTAGTTTTGACATTTCCGCTGCGTCATTGTTGAGTTGATATTTGCCATTTATCACACCTTTAAACTGACTTTATTAAGCATATTTTGTATTTCATTAGAAATACAATTAGAAATGTGCTGTTGCTTTACAAAAACCACAAGTTATTTATTATATGAATAATATATGAGGTCTAAAGTTGATTGTTTTGCATTATTGTTGGCTCCTTGCTTTGTTGTTATAAGAAACCCAGGAGGATGATACACAGGGCTGTGATGTTAAATACACTGATTTACTAGTATATTCATGACTGAACCCGGTATAGTTTGTTTTTCTGGTTTATGTTAGTGTCATGTTTCCTTTAAATATACAACATAAGCTTTAAGCGTTGTTTTAACTTTCAAAGTTTAAGGTAAACACATGAAAAAAACAGTCCATAATAATCTAACTGTACCTGAGCCTTAAAGGTCGTGTTTAGAAATAAATAAACTAATAAAATACAACCCCACAAAGGAAGATGGACGAAGGAGACAACAGAATCAGGAAATAAAGTAAGACTTTATTGCTTTATTGCAGTTCAAAGTGCTTTACATAAAATCAAAATAAAAACATCAGCAAAGGCAATATGCATGGAAGAAGAAGAATGAGAAAAGTTTTTAAAGTATATAGGTAAATTGAAAGTAAAAACCTTTCCGTAAAAAGAAGATATTAGTGCATAAAATAAGTAATAGGATTAAAAACAGGCAAGATACAATTAATAAAATGCTTTTTTTTTTTAAACTTTTTTTTAGCATTTAACAGGGTTCATACGTTTTGAAAAAAACCTGGAAAAGTCAGGGAATTTGAAAATGTAATTTTCAAGGCCTGGAAAAGTTTTGGAAACATAAGTTCACCCCAAAAGTTTTGGAAAAGTCATGGAATTTATTTTTCTCACTTAATGATAACCTTTAGTAATAACAGCCTATAAGGTAGATTTAAATTGATCAATAAATATTTCGTATAGAAAAGTCTCGCGCGTTCTCACACGTGACGTGCCTAGCATCTTGCGGATCATGCAGATCAGTTATTAGTTATTGCAGTTATATTAGATTACTTTATAAGTTGTATAGTAATCTGATGCTGATATACCAGCACTATGTTGTAGTATATGTTGTATAATACAACATATACTACAACATAGTGCTCTATTTCAAGTAAATTTTCACTTGAAATAAGAAAAATCTGCCAGTCGGACCAGATTTATCTTCTCATTACAAGTAAAAAAATCTTGTTCGACTGGCAGATTTTTTTTACTTATTTTAAGTGAAAATCTACTTGAAACAGGAGAAAATTGATGTTGATGACTAAAAATGAGACATTTTAACTAAAAATTAGACAAATATTCTTGTTAAGATTTAGAGTTTGTGCAGTGTTGGACGGTGTCCGGCTCAGACGCAGATGAAGTGGAGTTTTTCCTGACAGTCCCTCGTCTCCCACCGGGCCTCCTTATTCAACGCCCCGCAGCCCTGCTGGGCCGGGCCGGGGTTGTCCTGGTCCCAGGCCTCGTACTCCAGCGGGTCCCCGTTCGCCCAGGCCCAGCGGCCCTGCAGGAACCGCAGGCCGACCCAGACCCGGCGGTCCTGCCACCGGACCTGGGCCCGGGCCAGCATGTTCTCGGTCCTGGATAGCAGGCTGGCGAGGTTGCTGTGGGCCGCCTTGCAGACGTCCTGGGCCTCGTCCCAGGTCCGGGACTCCCGCACCAGCACCAGGTTCAGGCAGAAGAACGGCTTAGGGGTCCGGGCCACCGCTGGAACCCACCCGCTCCCGGTCCAGTCCACTCCCACGGCCAATCTGGGCGCCAGGCCTTTTTCTGTGTTGTAGCCGGCCCCCCCGGACCAGCGCCATTTGACGGGCTCTGGGCGACAGACGAGGCCGATCCAGCCCGACCGGTTCTGACCCACGGACTCCCTGAACAGATTCTCCTCCAGGTCGGTGGTGATGGCCGCCAGGTCCGTGTGGTGATCCCGGCAGTAGTCCCGGGCGCTGGGCCAGGAGAGCGGGGTCTGGATAAACACGTGTTTGGCAGAAAAACCGCAGGAACTTGTGAGGACGAGCAACGAGATGATGGTTCTCTCCATCCTGGTTCGGTCTGTCTGCAGCAGCAACGAGACGGGGATTTTATCGTCGTCCTCTCAGACCGAGGAAACATTTGCATGCAAGCAACAAGATCTGTGTCCACGAGCATTACTTATACTGCCTTATACTCAGTACTCGAGTTGTAAAAAAAAATCAGGGAGGATGGTGGATTTTATCATATGGGGACAGATAATTTGTGCCGATTACAAATAATATAATATATTACAAATAATAGCAGTGACCAAAACACCTGCAGAAATACTGCAGGAATGACATAGCAGCAGTTAAATGCAGCCTTCTGTAAGCTTTAAATATCCACTGGGCTTACATCAAATACATCAAAACACAACAATAAAAAACAGTTTTCTGAACTTATCAATATGACTCTGTCCTTCACAGGATAAGTAAAATGGATCACTGCAAAAACCTGAAATCCTAACAAGAATATTTGTCTTATTTCTAGTTAAAATGTCTCATTTTAATAAAAAAATCTTATTACACTTAAAACAACACACGCAAGAAAAAACAACAATTTTCACCTGTTTCAAGTAGATTTTCACTTAAGATAAGTAGAAAAATCTGCCAGTGGAACAACATTTTTTTGCTTGTAATAAGGAGAAAAATCTTGTCCCACTGGCAGATTTTCCTACTTATTTCAAGTGAAAATTGTCAAATAAGTTATTTTTTCTGGTGTTATTTTTCTGGTGATGACTCTAAAAGTTGAAATAGCAGTAAAACCACATTCATTGATGAAATGACATAAGGGATGGAAAGGGGGGATGGCAGTTTTACAGGGGGGATTATTTTTATTTCAGGGGGGGATGCCATCCCCCCTCATCCCCCCTCAACTCCAGTATTGTCCACGAGGAGAGCAGTCCCTCTCTGAACGAGAACTTTGTGTCCTACGTAGAGTAAAAACAACCAAGACAATTAAAAAGTAAAACTTTTCTTTGTATTTTAACTTATATTGACTCCCTTGTTGGAGGGTTTATTCTTTTAAACAGCAGCTGAATCTCTACTAAGAGTTATTAGACAAAATGCAAGAATGCAACCCAGGTCAACCACCCTGGGCCCCTGAGCAAGGCCCTCAACCCCAACCGCTCCCCGGGGGCCGTTTATATGGCAGCCCACTGCTCTCTAGTCTAATTAGAGATGGGTTAAATGCAGAGAAACAAATTCCACCAGCCTGGCTGTGTGGTCATTAATAAATAAAAAAAAAAAAAAAAATACAAATTTTGATTGAGTTTATTTCGGGAAAATTGTGAATGTTATCTCAATATGGTTGATACCAGGGCTTTAATGCAGACAAAATAAGAGATATAATTCATGCTTAAGGTGAGAATGTTTAAATGGATGTGAGAATAAAAGATAACCCAAAGAATTTGGAGGATGAGCAGTCGTGGTGTTTATGCTGATTATTTAATCTGTCAGCGGAGGCCGGGACCTGCTACATTTGGAAGATACAATAGAACAATTATTCAGTTAAAAGGGGGAGGTGGACAAACCTTCAGATGACGAACGCAGGTCGTCAGAGGTGACTGCCGGAAGTGAGGCGAACCGTGACGCTGGTTTTCTTAAGTTTGCAAGGCGCCGGCTGAATCCTCCGAGCATTTTCATACAGTTTTGTTTAGGAAATTTATTTCCATCTGACCTTGAGACTCAACATGTGAAAACAAAGTCCTGCTAAACCCGATCTGTTTCCACCCTTCTGGTTGTTATCAGCCGATGTGAGTTAAGTAAAATTTTTACAAATCTGTAACCAATCAAATAATTTGTCAGAAAAGCCTTTTGTTGTGGAAACAAATATCAATCCCTCTGCGTTATGTTTTAACCACCTGGGTGACTATCTGGGCTGAACGGAGGGCATTAATCTAACAAGAATAAAGACGTGACGGACGCTCTAAATTATTATCATTTATTTATTTATTTTTCATTATTTTTTATTTTGATCCCCATTAGCTACAACAAAAATGCAGCTATTCTTCCTTCCCGACATATAATACTCAGTACATTACAACAAAAAATTAAAAGCAAACCTAAAGAGGTATAAAAAAGAAAGGAAAAACAGAGAATAAAGAAAAAATAAAGTCATTCCGTTTAACATTTAGATATAAATAAAACAATACATATTCCTACATTTTATAACATCAACAAATTCAAACAATGTATAGTTATCATAGTTTGCACCAATAACCATTTGTAATAAATATTAATTCATTTATTTATATTTTTATTTATATATATATATATATATATATATATATATATATATATATGTACGCATACCCATATACTATCTACATTATTTATTTATTTAATAATAATTAAATAAGTTTTATATGTATCTATTCAGGAGATGTTTCTTTACTAACAATTTGAATTATTTTATGATAATAGTTTGCTTAAAGTGTTTGGGAAGTGTGTTCCATGCAGACGTAGCTCTGTACATCACCATTCTTTTACCATAGTTTGTCTTTATTTTTGGCAGTAAAAAATGACCTCTGAGAGCACGTCTTGTGCTGTAGCTAGGATTTTCTGAACTGTAACATAATTTTTTGTATAGAACTTGTGGGGTTTTTGATATGGATACATTTCTTACAAATATTAATAAAGAATAAGTAGTTTTTCTATTACCATTAACCATCTGAGATCTCTATGCATTTTAAATACATTTGTTCTGAAATCACAACCCATCAAATTCAGCAAATTTAAGACATCTGCATGCAAACAGGTCACAGGTTCTTTCTTTCTTTCTTTCTTTCTTTCTTTCTTTCTTTCTTTCTTTCTTTCTTTCTTTCTTTCTTTCTTTCTTTCTTTCTTTCTTTCTTTCTTTCTTTCTTTCTTTCTTTCTTTCTTTCTTTCTTTCTTTCTTTCTTTCTTTCTTTCTTTCTTTCTTTCTTTCTTTAAAAGAAAAACTAAACAGTTCAATATAATTACAACAAATCTCTTTCCTTGAATGAAAGGGAACAGAAAGAAGACTAAGCTTATTTTATCCGTCCCTTTTTCCTAAGAAATCAAATTTCAATTAATGTAATTACGCAATTAAAAAAACACTTTCCAATAAATGTAATTTAAAAAAAAAACAAACAAACAAAAAACAAAAACAAAACTACAACAAAGTTATAAAATAACACAAAATAGCTGTCGTCAAACACAGATAGTCGTATTCTTTTTTTTGATTCAAAGAAAAAAAATATGACAATGGTGCTAAAAAAGAGAGAGAAAAAAGAAAACCCACCTACTGTAACTTAATTATCATGATATTTCTTCATCAAACTGGCTTTTATTATTCTTTTAAATGTAATGTTTGATTTGCATTCTTTGGCTTCTGTATCCAGATTGTTCCATACACTGATACCTTTTACAGAAACACAACATTCCATTAATTTATGAATTTGCAGTTACATCTCTGCAAACGTCAGTTACGTCGCTGCGTTTGCGTGAAAGTTGCAGCAACAACCAGGTATCTGCTCTAACAGGACTTGGTCCACGTAGCTCCTCGGTGGACACATCTCTAAAAGACAGGTTGTCTCCTCCTCCTCCCATGATGCTTTGCTGCATCCAGATTCATTCTTATTTGAAAATGTCTCCGTCTCCCAGTCTTGCTGTTGCCGTTGGTCTTAACAACTCCACCCCTGTAAACATGCTCCTTGGGGATGATAAAGATTCATTCATTCATTCTGCCAAACCAGGAGTCCAAATTTATATATTTGCACAATTTAAGAATCTATTAAAAATGACTGCACCTTCCACAGACATTTGAAAACATCCTAAAAGGTACAGAAAACAAAACACAAGAGAAAGGGGAACCAACTTTCAGGATGTTGTTGATTTGAATCTTTATTCAGTGAAACGACAAAAAAAGCAAATATTTAGAGCATTTTTTTCAGTTCAGTTAGTTAGTTAATATTTATTTCGGTCAATCACAAACATAAAAATCAACAAACAAGATAACACAGGTTTTTCCCTGGTCAACATTGTGATTATTTTGACTGAAAAGGTCTGGGCTTGAAACATGAAGCTTATCTTGCCCACCTTTTAACAGAATAGAATATACAAAAAGAACAAATTAAGTATCATAAGTCTACACAAAATAATAATAATACTGTAGTAATAATAATAATAATAATAATAATAATAATGCAGATGATGATAATAATAATAATAATAACAATAATGACGATGATGATAATAATAATAGATTAAATAGCTGTAATAATAGTAATAATAATAATAATAATGATAGCTCATTATATATTAAGTATGTATTGAATCCATCCATGTGTTATTTGTTATGCTTGGTACTTGGGTTACGCTTTTCTATCTATTAAAGAACTATATCCTTCTACAGTTGTCCAAAAATGCTATTAAGATAAAACACAAAGGTGACAGGAAATGCAAACATAATCCATAATTATATCGTGTTTTTTAACGTTTTACAAGAGGGAACTGTAAGACTGATGGTGGACATTCTGAGGCGTTACAATGAAATAAAACCTTTTTAAGGATTTAAAAGAGTCAGATGAACTTGATCAGAACATTTTATCTGCTGTATTTGGATATCTTTACAAAGCGCACAGAGTTCTTCAGCTGATGTTATTCTCTCACTCAGACGCAGACGAAGCTGAGTCTCTCTCCACAGTCTAATGGGATAAACAAAAAAAAGTATCAGCCATTATTAACCTAGAAAATAATAACAATAAATCAGATTACAGACTTGTGATTGGTGATTTATGTCATTTATTAATCACTTAATGTTCTCACAATCTACTGTACCAGCAGCAAATAAACTGTTAAAACACAATTAAGATACAGAAACTCCGATTATTGATTGTGATGTTTGGAAAAGTGGAGAATATTTGTGGTTTTACAATTAACTGAAACAATTTCTAATCCTTACAGACCTGAATGTGGTCCAGTATAAATATGACTGAATCTGATCAGAACACCGGAGTGAAGTAAACTCTTTTTTAACTAGTCTGCAGCTGATTAGTTGTTTGGTCTCCACAGGGGAAGTCGGGGTAACTGAGGGGGAAAGTCGGGGTAACTGAGGGAAAGTGGGGGTAACTGAGGGCCGTCTCACTCAGGCGCAGACGAAGCTGAGTTTCTCTCCACAGTCTCGGTCCTCCCACGTTCCCTCGGGGGTCAAAGCTCCGCAGCGTCTCCATAACGGACACAGATCCTCCTGGTCCTCCTGGTCCCCCTCTCCGGTCCAGGCCTCGTACTCCAGCGGGTCCCCGTTCACCCACATCCAGCGGTCCCCCAGGAACCGCAGGCCCGTCCAGACCGGCCTGCTGACCCCGCTGTGCTGGATCTGGGTCTGGACCAGGAGGCTCTCGCTCTGGGACAGCAGGCTGGCGAGGTCGTTGCCGGCCCCCCGGCAGTGGTCCAGAGCCTCCTCCCAGGTCTTCTCCTCCGGCACCACCGCCAGGTTCAGGCAGAAGAAGCTGCGGTTGGTGTGGTGGTGATTCCACACCCAGCCGTTCCTCGTCCAGAGGACGGCGACAGAGAAGTTGGTCAGCCGGGGCTCCTGGGTGACGGTGACTCCTCCGGACCAGCTCCACGGCTGGTTGGGGGAGTCCCAGTGGAGACCGATCCACCCGGTCTCCTCCTCACCCACCGACTCTATGAACAGCTGCTGCTCCAGCTCGCTGGTGATGGGAGACAGGTCCGTGTGCTTCTCCCGGCAGTATTCCTGAGCCTTCAGCCAGGGGAGTTTGTCTTTGATAAAGACGTGTTTTGCAGAAAAACTGCAGGAACTTGTAACGATGATCAGTCTGAAGATGATCTTCTCCATCCTGGTTCGGTGTGTGTGCAGCAAGAATGAGAGTGTGATTTTTATGTGTTTCCCTCCGGCCAACGCGTTGACCGAGGAAATATTTACATATATATGTATATATGAGCCGTGCCGTCTTCCTCTCCGGCTGTCGTGGCGGCCGAGGAAACATTTGCATACTTAAGATCAAGCTCAAGGGCAACTTTAAAGGAAGCACTTTCTACGTCAACAAAGTCGCTTCAAACTTTACTCGTATCGATGAGGTCAATCTACTCGCGGTGCTGAAATATTTTAAATTAAAAGTAGCTTTTTAGATATTTGAGAATAAATGAACAATATAGATATTACAATTACAAGTCAATTTGTCCCGGCTCTGTGAATCCCGTGTGACTGGGAAAGGGAGGATAATCTGCAGTGATGAATCTCATCCCCTCAATGCTGAATATCTGCTGTTACCACCAGGACGGAGGTACAAGGTACCGCAGGACCTCCCGGGCCCAAAGATCCTTTATACCCTCTAGTATAGCTCTGCAAAATAAATTGCAGATGATTTATTAATTTCATAATCCACTAGGTTTGGTGTGAAGCATTTTAGGATCATTGTGTTAAGTATTGTTATTGTATAGTCTTGTACTATACTGCACTTAATCGTTCTATGTCAAATGGTCTTCCACAATCAGTTTTTGCACATTAGACAAAGATAATCAAAGATAATTCAGTGCTGCAGTACACTGTAAAATGTTCAAAGATCAAACCATTCAATGTTTAAGTTATTACAGAATTCAGCCGCACGCGTGCTGACGAGGACCAGAGGGCGGGAGCACATTACACCTGTTTTAAAATCGCTGCATTGGCTCCCTGTGCGCTTCAGGATCGATTTTAAGGTTCTTTTACTGGTTTTTAAGTGTCTTAATGGTCTTGGGCCTTCTTATTTGTCTGCACTACTTTTACCCTATCGACCCTCACGGACCCTGAGGTCCTCCGGTGCTGGCCTTTTAACCATACCAAAAGTTAGAACCAGGACACACGGGGAGGCGGCATTCAGTTTTTATGGTCCCCGATTGTGGAACAGCCTCCCGGAGAACCTCAGGAGAACCTCAGGAGAACCTCAGGGCCGCAGAGACTGTTGATGTTTTTAAAAAGAGGCTCAAGACCCGTCTCTTTAATCATTTTAACTGACTCATTTAACTCTTTTAAATTTCTTATGCTCACCCTTATTTTTATTGGATCTTACTGCTCTGTTTTATATTTAGTTTATCCTTTTTTATCATATTTTATTTTTGTTTAATCTCATGTTTTATCTAAATATTTTAGTCGTTATTTATGGTCTATTTTATACATTCTACTGTCTTATTCTTTTAGTTTTTAATGTCTTGCTTTTTAGACATACTTTTAGGATTTTACGTTATGTTATACTCTTTTAAACTCTTTTAGTGTATTTTATCCTGCTTTCTTGTAGCTTTTATCTCCAGTGTTTCCTCATGGGGAGCCTCCATGCTGGGAGTGACTCTGGCCTGCAGGGGGTCGTCCTGGGGGTGGTTCTGGCCTGGATGGTTGTGGAGCTCTGCACCACGGCTTCATCGCTGTGGTGTGGACTCCTCTATCCGTCCGGGCCGGGATGGTCTCTGTGGGCCCCCCCCCCCCTGTAGCTGCGGGCTATGAGACCTCCTGGCGTGGACGGCTCCCTGTTACCGTTTCCTCACCTGGATCCTCTGTGCCTAGCCATGTCTGCACTGTGTGTCTGTGTGTGTGTCTGTGTGTATAACCTAGGTGAATTGGAGTGTGCTTGTGTCTGCGGGGAAGGGGGTTTATTTGTTTTATGTTAAGCACTTTGTGTTGCATTATTTGTATGAGAAGTGCTATATAAATAAAGTTTGATTTGATTTGATTTGAATGTAAGGATAGAAAATAACCAGAGTTGCTGAGTTGAGTAATGAAAGTGCTGCACAATAAATCATTGTAGAGCTCAGTCCACCCATGACCTGAATGGATGGAGACCTTTGACGACTGACATCTTTGACCTTTGACATCACCATTTGCTTCCTGAAAGGTGGCCTGAAAGCTCGTTTTTCAATTCCAGATTCAATGCCACTTGGAACTAAGAATCGTTGCAGTTCCTCGACTGACCGCTAGGGGCTCCAAGAGTGAGTCAATCTGCATTGACTCCCATGTTGATATGTCCGAGGCTAGAGCAAAGATAATCATATGTACACCCTGGTTTTCACAACCATGCCCCCCCCCCCCCCCCCCCCGTTCAAGGTTCTTTCCCTCCTAAAGCCTGGTTTATGGCTCTGCGTTAAACCAACGCAGAGCCTACGCCGTAGGGTACACAGCTACACGGGAGTCTCTCCGTAGCCTGACGTGCACCTCCCAAAAAATGTTACCGTACAGTGTTTCCCCTAGAATTTTTTTCAGGCCCGGTGGTATCCACCGAAAAAACCCTAAACAGACGAGGCGCGTGGGACGGCATATTGGACATGTGATATGCAGCAATATAACAAAGTTTTACATTAAAAATCATTGTAGGCCTATATTGGTGAATGATATCACTTCAATGAAATCATTAGTCTTAATCTAACCTTTAACCAAAGTGTCATCGGCCTAAAAGGCTGCAGTGTGCTGGTCTGACCCATATGAGCATTGAGAACATCTTTTCTATATATTTCAGAGGGATCTCTATGAAAACCCTCTGGGATGCTCCTCTTTTAACGGCTGCTTGTGCTGACGGCATATGCCACAAAACATCCCTATTCACAATTGAGATTATATCAGTTATAAATAATTTAAACATTGTAGAAGATTTCTTTTCCCCGTTTTGTTATAACAGAGTTACATGCATTTGACTGGGGAAAAAATTAACCTTTAGTGGTTCTAGTGGAAAGACAATCTATTGTCTGTGTTATTTTCATCATTATTGCTTACCAAAAAAAGAAGCTCAATCAGAACAAAAATGTAGGCTAAACAACAAGCAGAACCTACGGTGTAGGGTACGTGGCGACGCGCAACGTACGGTGCGTGTCGACGCGTACCCTACGCCGTAATTCTGCGGTAGTGTAACGCAGAACCCTAAATCAGCCTTGACGCGCTCACACGTGTTCTGGCGCTAGGACCCCGCGGACGCCTGGTGTGTCGTCGGGCTGTTTTTTCTGTCATGCTTCCCTGCAGCGTCACATGCAAACACAAACACACGTACCTGACAGAAACATTTCTTTATATCATGTTGTCTGTCGCCCGCCATATTTTTTCTTTTTTTGGCCAGCGCCATAGTTGGCTAGCTACAAACTCTATACACCCCATAATATATAATAATATGCCCGCGCTCTCAGCAGCGGTACTCGCGTCGTTAAGGCTGATTTATGGTTCTGCGTTACACCAACGCAGATCCTACGGCATAGGGTACGCGGCCGTACGGTGCACGTCGCCGTGAACCTTACGCCGTAGACTCTACGTCGATTTAACGCCGAACCATAATTCAGGCTTTACTGAGCAACAAAGCAGGTTGACGCGTGAATTGCCCATGATTTGTGGACGTAGTAGGGACCACCATAAGAACGTTAAAGGGGGAAGGGGGGTGCGTGAATTGCCCGTGATTGGATTGGAAAGTGACTCGGCTGCAGCGCGGCCAGAGAGCTGCGGGCTCTGGCCGTCGCAGCGTGCAGCAGTTCTCCCGGTCTCAGCGCGATCAGGCTCGGATGAATGCAGAAACAGAGGATGAAGATTTCGATGGGTTTGATTAATGTAATAACTTAAATAAAGTACAATCAAACTAAGTTTTTCTCCCGCTTTATTTTTAATTCATTTTTTTCCCGCTCTATTTGTGTGTGTTGTGCGCGCGCGTGTGTGTTGTAAGGCGGCGCTCTGTGTGTGTAGACGCCGCCTTTTTGGTCGGTGCGCCGTGTGTGTGTTTTAAATCCAAAAATGACACAAAAAACTGAGGGTGCGCCTTTCCACACGGCGCGCCGAATGGTCGCGAAAATACGGTAGGCGACGCAGACCCAACACAGACCGGAGAGGGCTGTGATTGGCAACATTTTCTTATGAGCTTTCCACATAATTTGCGAAAAAAAAAATGAGGGGTTAGTCCTGTTTTTGACACCCTCTTTAATAAGGCGGACAGAAGGGTTTGCTCCAGTTCCAGAGGGATCACACTCCCTTTGTCCCTTCGTCCACTGCCTTTGTCTTTTGTTGACTGTTTTCCCAACAGTGATTGTGGCCAGCGCAATAGTCTGTCAAGGACTAAAGATGTTTGTGTCCATCTTCAAAGTCGAGATCTTCTTTTTTGTTTCCCTAAGAGAAATGTTGCACGACGAGATGTGGAGAGTTATGGAGATATGAGAGACAACTAGGAGAGTTACACTCATAGAAAATAACACCAACCCCTGCAGCGGTGCCTTTATTTTGCTTCTTTATTCCAAAAAAGTGAAGTGGAAACGCAACTACAGTAATAGACACAGATCTTGTCCCTAATTGTTTGAGTCCGAAATTGACTTCATGCAAGTTTCTGCCATCAACACCATTTAGGTTTCAGGACGAAAATACGTTTGTTTTTATAGTTGCTTGTTTGCTGTACAGTAGATACATTTTTGATCACATGATTAAATCATTAGGAATGCATCCAGAATTACCCAGTTTGATAAATGTTTAAAACTCACAGAGGTTGTTTAAATATGGCGTTTGCATAGATTTGGTTGGTTACAATCATCACCATGACTTGGGAATTTTGCATCTGACCCAGCAAAGTTCAGGGGCCAGTGTAGCTCCTGGTACCGCGTCGGTGTCTTCCTCAGATATGATGGTGGAAAAGCAAAGAACTGGTGCTAAGTCTGTCACCAGCACCGAACCAGCACCGAACCAGCACCGAACCAGCACCGGAACCGCTTTGATCGAAAAGCCCTAAGTGGAGACATGATCCAGAGTTGGATGTTCGAAATCTCTCGCGTCACCATCGTAGCTGCAGTCGTTTCCACAGCAACCCATGCAAAATAGCTTTGTCATGATCGGATGAACAAATCATTCTCGATCCTTTGCAAATCGCAGCGCTGAAAGTCCGTCTTCAGGATCTGATTTGAAAAACAAATTTAATTTGCCTCTTGTGAAGATGGACATGTTGAAACTTCTGGGTTCCATTTGAAAATATCCTGCTGACTGTTTTAAAGAAAAGGACTGCACTGAGACTGGGTTCACATGAGGTAGCATGCGGCTCACGTCAATAACAAAGACCATTCATGAAACCGCTGCCCTCCTGGTTTCAGCAAAACCCAGCAGCTTGGGGGCTTCCGGCTTAGCTGTACATGGGGTGAGACGTGATTAGCGGAGCTCCTGCAGAGTTAATTTTAATTCAACATTTATAGGCACTTTTTGCATCACTCCCACGGCTTTGGTTTTAACTAAATTATTTTCAACGCGGTTACTTCGACAACTTACCACGGAAATGCCTCCAAAGTCCATTAAAGCGGGGAATAACCCTCCAGCTAACCCGCGGCCTGCTGCTCATGCTGTCTCCTCGCCCCGCGGTGATTCTCCTCCTCCGGAGAGCACCTGCGCTGCGCAGGTTCCAGCTGCGGAGTTCAGCCGGCTTAAAACCGAACTCCTCTCCGCTCTCCGCAATGATGTTGCAGCTATATTTCGGTCAGAGCTTCAGGCAGCACTTACCGAGAATTTAACGTCCATTAAGTCCGAGCTGCTTTCACTTAAAGCTGATCTCTCCGGCAGTATTTCCTCCATGAAGGCGGACGTCGCGGGTCTCGCAGCCACGGTCGCTGGGATCGAGCTCTCGCTCTCAAGCTGCTCAGACGACATCGTTGCTCTCCAGAAAAAAGTGGATCACTTGTCGAAAGAATATGTGAGGCTGGAGGACAGATGCGAGGATTTGGAGTCAAGGTCTCGTCGGCAGAACGTACGGATTATTGGCGTCCCGGAGGAGGATCCTGACTCTTCATCTGCAGCCGGTGTTTCCAGGCTATTGGCGGAAGCCTTCTCCCTCGACGCAGAGCCGGTGGTGGATAGAGCCCACCGCACCCTCATGCCGAGACCGAAGCCCGGGGAGCGGCCCCGCGCAATAGTGGCAAGGCTCCATTATTACACCGACTGCGCTGACATCCTGAGAAAGGCGAGAGAGCGGCAGCGGATAAAAGTCCGGGGTATGAGCATCTCCGTGTTCCCGGATCACACAGCCAAGACAGCGCGGGCGCGCGCTGCCTTTAATGACGTGCGCCGTCAGCTGCGGGAGATTGAAGGAGTCCGGTATGGATTGCTGTATCCCGCACGGCTGCGTGTAACCCATGACGGCCAGCAGCGTGACTTCACGTCGCCAGATGAAGCCCTGGCATTCATCAGGAAAATAAAAAAAGTGACTACCAGCTAGTTTTCTGGGACGATTTATCCAGCTTGATGTCCGTGCGGGACTCTGGCCCGGGGTGAGTGACTGAGTCAATTCAGAAAATGGGACTTTATGTCGTAATTTTTTATTTTTTCTTTATTTATTTATTTATTTTTTTCTTTTCTCTTCTAACTATCAATGGGAACAACACCGTTTTAAATTGATGGCCTAATCATTTCTCTGGTATGATGCCTTGATTAGAAAATATGCACACACCCCTGTCTTTGCTTAAATTGTGTGCATGTGTGTGCGTGTCTGTGTGGGTGTGTGAGTGCATATATGTATATATTATTGTTCTATAGGCCAAAGATCTCCTTAATTTACGTTTGTTGTTACCCTGACAAGACAGCGATCGTCAGAATGCCTCAGATTGATGGTTTCATATGCCTCATATTTTATTTTTATTTTTTTTTAAGGTTTTAACTCTGCAGGAGCTAATTTTGTTTTTGTTTTTGTATTTAGCTTTATAGTCGAAAGCATCTCTTTTCGAGAATGGCTTCCTTTGAAGCCAGCACGGCTGTTTCCATCGTTTGGGGATGGGATCATCTAATGTGCGTTGGGTGGGTGGGCGGGGGTTATGGGATGTTGGCTTTTTGTCTCTGTAGGTATGTATATACTCCTGAGTTTTGTTTGTTTTGGTTTTCCCTTTTACCTTTTTTCCTTATATCTCCTCTGGTGGTGGGTGAGTCGGTCTTATTTTCTCTCAGAGAATGCCTATGAACGATCGTAATCTGCGCAAGCCTGATACTGGATCAAACATTACATTCACTAGCTGGAATGTGAAAGGTGTGAATAATCCAATTAAGCGATCAAAGATTTTTTCACATTTGAAACGCCTGGACACTGACATAGCTTTCCTTCAGGAAACTCATTTGCGAAATAAAGATCATTTCAGACTCAAACGAGCTTGGGTGGGTGATATTTTTCATTCAAATTTTGATTCTAGGTCTAGAGGAGTAGCAATTTTGATCAACAAAAGAGTCAATTTCTCCGTCTCCAGGACAATATCCGATAAGAATGGTAGATATCTTATTGTTGCGGGCACTCTATACTGTAACCCTGTATTGTTGGTGAATATATATGCCCCTAATTTTGATGACCCCAATTTTACGGATAGGCTGTTTGGCAACCTCCCTTTCTTAAATACGCATATTACAATACTGGGCGGTGATTTGAATTGTGTTATTAATCCTTCTTTGGACCGTTCGAATCCTCGTACTTTGACTCAATCCTCTATGTCAAAATCTATTACCGATTTTACAGTCAAGAACGGGCTTGTTGATCCGTGGAGGGTCTCACATCCTGGGGATAAGGAATTCTCTTTTTTTTCACAAGTACATCAGTCATATTCACGTATTGACTATTTTTTTGTTGATGGCTCTCTTCTCCCCAAAGTTACTTCTGTCGTATACCACCCAATTGTTATTTCGGATCACGCCCCTCTAATTTTGAATATAACATGGTCTGAGCGCCCCCGTTTTTCTTCACCCTGGAGGTTTAATCCATTGCTTTTATCCGACGATGCATTTAATGTTTCTATATCTGCTTCAATAGATGATTTCATTGCATTAAACAAAACAGATTCTACCAGTTTTTCGCTAGTATGGGAATCACTCAAAGCATATTTGCGAGGACAGATTATCTCTTATTCAGCATACGCCAGTAAAATCCGCAGGGCTAAATTACAGGAGCTCACATCTAAAATTCAGGACACAGACAGACTAAACTCAGTTAACCCGAGTCCGAGTTTACTGAAACAACGGCTTGATTTGCAGTCAAAATTCGATCTTATAGCGACAGCCGATTCTGAACGGCTCCTATTACGCGCTCATGCCAACTATTATGAACACGGCGATAAACCAAGCAGGTTATTGGCTCACCAATTAAAAAGGCAAGCAACGTCGAGACTGATTCCCAGCATTAGAGATTCTAATGGCACACTTACCACCGATCCAATCGCCATCAACACAATTTTTAAATCATACTACTCCTCTCTCTATGAGTCAGAATCTCCACTTGACACAGCAGAAATGACCTCCTTTCTTGATAATATCACTGTCCCTACTATTAATTTGGATGTGGCTAATGGCCTCGATGCTCCTTTCAGCTTGCAAGAAATTGCTGCCGCCATTGAAGCTACGCAAAGCAACAAGGCCCCTGGTCCCGATGGGTTCGGAGCTGAGTTTTTCAAAAAATTCAAAGACAAATTAGCCCCCCTTTTACTTTCAATGTACAATGAGTCCCTTGATCATGGCTCATTGCCTCCCTCTTTAATGCAGGCGTCTATTGCCCTCCTTTTGAAGAAGGACAAGGACCCTGAATCATGCACTTCTTATAGGCCCTTGTCTTTACTGAATGTAGATGTCAAAATTTTAGCCAAAGCACTAGCAATTCGTCTTGATAAGATCCTTCCTAGCATCATATCTGAGGAGCAGAATGGTTTCATCAAGGGACGCCAGCTCTTCTATAATGTTCGTACACTTCTTAATGTGATTCTCTCTAAAGATTCTTCTCCACTCCCTGAAGTTGTTATCGCAATTGATGCTGAGAAAGCTTTTGATCATGTCGAATTTAACTATCTTTTTGCAACACTTCATAAATTCGGATTTGGACACAGGTTTATATCGTGGATTAGACTTCTTTACACTTCCCCTCAGGCCAGCATTCACACCAATGACAACTACTCCACTTATTTTACATTATCACGTGGCACGAGACAGGGCTGCCCTCTCTCCCCTTTGCTATTCGCTCTATCCGTCGAACCACTTTCAATTGCTTTAAGAACTCTTCCTCTATTTCGCGGAGTCTCTAGGTCCAATGTGGAACTTAAATTGTCACTTTATGCAGACGACCTCCTTTTATATGTATCTGACCCTTTAACCAGCATCGCACCAATATTATCTCTGTTGAAGAATTATGGATCCTTCTCCGGCTATAAGGTCAATCTTCACAAGTGTGAATGCTTCCCCATAAACTCCTCTGCTTTACAACTCAAACAATCTGATATCCCCTTTAAACTCAGCCCGTCAGGCTTTAGATACTTAGGGATTAATGTGACCCGCACTTTGCCCTCTCTTTTCACCGCTAATTTTTCCTCACTGGTAACTCGAGTGAAGGCGGACTTACAGAGGTGGAACTCCCTACCACTGTCGCTGATAGGAAGAATTAACACAGTGAAAATGACTGTATTGCCTAAATTTCTTTTTTTGTTCCAATGCACTCCTTTATTTCTACCAAAATCTTTTTTTAAATCACTTGACCAAATTGTTTCCAACTTTTTATGGGCCGGTAAGACACCCAGAGTGAGGTATTCGCTTCTCCAAAAATTTAAATTTAATGGGGGTCTAGCACTACCAAACTTTATGCTTTACTATTGGTCAGCGCATATTCACAAACTAATTTATTGGCTTCAGTCTCCTGAGTTACTATGGTGCAGATTGGAGGCTCAGTCACTCTCTTCATCCTCTGTAACGGCCCTACTCTCCTCCTCTTTACCATTGAATCCCTCTAAGTTTACAAATAGCCCTGTGGTGCTTTCCTCCCTTAAGATTTGGTCACAGTTTAGGCGCCACTTTAAATTTGCTTCTCCATCCATCTATACACCTGTTACTAAGAATCATCTGTTCCCTCCATCACTAGTAGACACCACTTTTATGATTTGGTACAACCGGGGCATTAAGCACTTCAGGGATCTATATAAGGATGGTATCTTTTCCACATTTTCAGATCTGAGGTCAAAGTTCAATTTGCCTGCCTCACATTTGTTTCGCTACTTCCAGCTTCGACACTGCGCCTCTGCTCTGTTTCCATGCTTCCCTTCCCTTCCTGCTAACCAACCGTGGGATGATCTTCTAACAATGAAACTCAGTCAAAAGTCTCTGATATCTAAGATATATGCACTGTGTATGACATTTGATGATCATTCTGTAGATAAAGCTCGGGAGGGTTGGGGACGAGAGTTGGGCCTTGACTTCACAGGGGAGCTGTGGGATAAAGCTATCCGTAGCATACGATCTAGCACGCCTTGCGCTAGATTTGAACTTATTCAATTTAAGGTGCTGCATAGAGCCCACCTATCAAAATCCCGATTATCGGAAATATATCCGAATGTTGCAGACCTATGCGACAGATGCCAGGGTTCTCCATGCAATTTAAGTCATATGTTTTTCTCCTGTCCTAGGTTACAGAAATTTTGGAGTGATTATTCTGTGATCATGTCTAAAGTTCTGGGTAAAAAAGTTGTTATGGCCCCTCTCTTAGCAATATTCGGACTCACTGTTGACTCCTCACATATCAGCCCCACACAGTCAGAAGTATTGGCTTTCACATCCCTTTTAGCAAGACGTCGTATCTTACTTCTATGGAAATCCCCCAAGTCCCCGTCTATTTCTATTTGGCTTAGTGATGTTATGTTTTTTCTTAAATTGGAGAAGGTGAGATACTCTTTAAAAGGCAACGCAGCTAAATTCGTTCGCAAATGGCAATCTTTCATAGACCACTTTACCGCGTTGAAGACTCTACCCACCGACTGACCCCCCCCTCCCTTAATTTTCTTTTCATCTCCTTAATTTGTTTTTTTTTATGTTTTATTTATTTCCAGTTAATGGGATATCACTTATGGGCATCTACATTCACCACTGCATTTGTTTTTTGTATGCATTTTTGCTCATACATTACTTTCCTCCTTTGATCATTTCTTGCTCATCTGTTTATTTATTATTTAACGCTACAGAGACTCTGTTCCTTAGTTAGGTTTTGTGTGTTTTAAAAAAAAAAAAAAAAAAGGAGACAATGTATAATGCGTGTGTTTGATTACAGATTTCCATGTTTTCATTGTATGTTGTTTCCTATAAAAAGATCAATAAAAAAAAAAAAAAAAAACCCAGCAGCTTCAGGGACAGTGACTCAAAGATACCGAACAAATTGATGGACAAAGATGAGTCTGGGCTCCGGCCCTTCCTCTATGACTATGTTTACATGCAGTCAAAGGACAATATTCTGGTTACTGAAACATTGGGAATAATCTGTTTACATGCGTGAGCAAACAGGGTTATCCCTGTATAAAGTACATGGTGATTAATCATTTGGGATGTCTGGATCAAACCAGCGACGCACGGAGAACGTCATGACGCAATTCCCGTCGTTTCCGCTTCTTCTTCCTGTATCCAAATCTAAAACAACAATAACAGCAGCACGGCAGATAATGAACGGCAGTAGTAATGGGTCTTTACCCGAAAACCTCATCCATTATGTCGAATTGGGGGAAGATAGATGATAGATGGGTCGGACCCACTGGTACCATTTTGTTTCTCGGCCCTGTAGTTCGCCTTTTTCAGCGTCTTCTGGCTTGATCTGGTCTGCCATTCGTACAAATGCTGCTTCGCGCAACTTTCCGCTCACCTTTTTGTAAATCTCACTATCCCGGTACTTTCTACCGTCTACAAATGCCAAAATGTTCATATCTTTCATTACATTTATGAAGTGATTAGTCTCCTCCTGGTCTTGCGTTTCTCCGTGTTTATAAGAACTTCCTGGACTCAAAAGAACAAGATTCCTTGCGAAAAGAACATGAGCAGAAAACAAATTCCTGTTCCTTTTGATGGGGAAATCCCATTTGGCGTTTACATGATCGAATATTTGGGTTAGAAAAGGAGTAACCCATGGGTCATTTTCAGGTTTTTAAAAACCGGAATATGAGCAAATTCGGGTTATTCAAAGGGGTTATTGGTGTTTACATGGCCGTGCAAAACCGGGTTATTGCTAATATTCCGGTTAGAAAAGGGTTATTGACTGCATGTAAACGTAGTCTATGACGACAATGACTTATAGATGTTGGATGAAAGGTTCTCGCCCATAATCTCTGATCCTGTTTATCCCAAAGATGGTAGATGTGGTTGTTCCACACTGAACTCATCAACCCTGCCTTTATAATCATTGATTCGTGCTCTGGGCCACAGCCTTGGGGGCAGAGGAAAGAGTCTTATCCAAGCAGTTCCCTCAAAGTTGGTAACCTAGAAATGTCCAAAATGTCTCCGTGTGCTTGAGCATTTCATTTCTCTGTCAGACACAAAAACAACCTCTTACTTAGATGGAAGTGATGGTTTTGTCCTCGGCAGACTGGTGTTCTTCTTATGGCGCTTTTCCACTAGCACCTACTCGACTCTCCTCGCCTCGGTTTGGTTCTTTCCTACTGGGGGTCTAACGTGCCGAGTAGATACTTTTCTGTATCTATTCTGCTGAGGTTTTAAGCGGCTGAGTCGGGCTGTGATGTCATCACACTCCAGGCCACCGATTGGTCGGGGGGTTGGAGTCAGACGTCTGAGTCAGGATGTGACATCAGAGAAAGAGACTCTGACGGAGATTCTTGTTCATTTGATTCCACCAGCAACTGCAGCAGAAGTCTGTTTGATCCAACTCTGAGGTGCAGATGTTCATAAACCTGGTGGCTGAGGAGAGAATTAAAAAGGGATCTAGACGGAGATGAGGAATGACCAGATCTACCAGGAGCTCTGTCTCTTCATAGCTGCTCGCCGCTTGAAGCTTCTCTCACTCTTAATTTTTTAACTTGGTATCAAACACAAGCCACAGACCCAGCAGCACATCTATCATTTCCTCCAGGTTCTACATCTTTAGTGTTGTTGTCTTCTTCCTTTAGATACACAATCAAATACGTCACAGCAGCTTCACTCCAACCTCCTACTTCTGCTCCAGGTGCTGAATTGTAGTGGAAAAGAAACCAGGCCAAGTAGAGCCGAGTAGGTGCTGTTGGGAAAGCGCCATTAGTTTGGTGAACAGCTGGTGAACAGGTTATGCTCCTCCGGTGTTCCTGACGAAAGAGCTTCTCTCTCTCTTCCTCACCTCGTCTCCATGTGGCCGAGGGGATGTAGCGTTGGTACAGCAGCTGGGCTTCCCTCATCTCCGGGATGGTCAAATTGTCGGGGCGTGCAAAACACCAGGAAACTGGACCACATTACACCGGTCATGAAATCACTACACTGGCTTCCAGAGATTAAAACCTTCCTGCTGGTCTACAAAGACCTGAATGGTCTTGGACCAAAATACATGCTGGATCTGTTAGTTCCTATGAAGCTCCCAGACCCCTGAGGTTCATCTGGATCTGTTAGTTCCTATGAAGCTCCCAGACCCCTGAGGTTCATCTGGATCTGTTAGTTCCTATGAAGCTCCCAGACCCCTGAGGTTCATCTGGATCTGTTAGTTCCTATGAAGCTCCCAGACCCCTGAGGTTCATCTGGATCTGTTAGTTCCTATGAAGCTCCCAGACCCCTGAGGTTCATCTGGATCTGTTAGTTCCTATGAAGCTCCCAGACCCCTGAGCTTCATCTGGATCTGGTTTGTTGTGGTTCCCAAGAACCAGAACCAAGCAAGGTGAGGCAGCGTTCAGTTATTCTGCTCCTCACCGGTGGAACAAACTTCCTGTAGACCTGAGGGCTGCTCCAACTGTAGATCCTTTAAATCAGGCCTAAAAACATTACTGTTTAATGAAATACTTATCTGCTGGACTCTAGTGCCCTTACTTTTTAACAACTTGTACTTTTTATTTCTTTACCTCTTTTCTTATCATTTTAGTTCATTTTATTAATTATTTAAGCGTACTCTTAAATTAAATACTTATGATTTTTGAAAACCGTGCAAAGTTATGGATAAGCCCTGAATGCAGGCATTGTGACGAATTGTCAAATTGGTTTAATTCACCGTACGAATTGTTACAGATTACTTTTGTAATAAACTTAAACTTAAACTTTATTTATTTATATAGCACCAAATCATACAGTATGAATGCAACACATGGTGCTTTACACGCAGAATAAAATAACAATCAGAAAACACAATTTAAAACATCCCATACGACCCCACCCCCCACCCCCCGCGTACGCACACACTCACTCACACTCATACACATGTACACACACACACACACTAGGACTAGTGACATGGCTTAGCACTAACGATCCAGGTGAGGAAAACACTACCTATGGGTGGCCGTCCACACTGAGAGGCTCCACCGACCACGACCACAAAGAGCATCGCCACAGAGACCCCCCCAACCCGGACAGACCAGGGCAGACCCCACACAGAAGGTGGAGTCCCACCCCCAGCTACCCAGGCCTGAGGGACCCCCATGACGACACCCCCATGGGCAGAGCAGGCACACCTCCCAGTGTGGACGACCCCCCTGAGGAAACACTGGAGCTAAAAACTAAAAGATTAAAAGAAAGTAAAAAATGCCTAAAAGTGTAAAATTTTAGAGAAATCTATACAAAACTCAAGATGAATAATAAATAACATAAAATAGAATGAAAGTCATTAAAAATTGATTAAAGGTTTAAAGATAATAAAAGAGCTAAATAAATAAACACAATAACTAGATGAAAAGATTGGGTAAATGAGATCAGATAAAAGCCAACCTAAAAAGGTGTGTCTTGAGCCTCCTTTTAAAAATATCAACGTTCCCTGCGGCCCTGAGGTTCTCTGGCAGGCTGTTCCATAGATAAGGGCCATAATGGCTGAATGCAGCCTCACTGTGGGTTTTGGTCGCGGTTCGGGGAATGGTTAAAAGGCCGGTGCCAGAGGACCTCAGGGTCCGTAAGGGTTGATACGGTAAAAGCAGGTCAGATAAATAAGATGGCCCAAGACCGTTAAGACACTTAAAAACCAGTAAAAGAACCTTAAAATCAATACTGAAGCGGATGGGGAGCCAATGCAGCGATTTTAAAACAGGTGTAATGTGCTCCCGCCCTCTGGTCCTCGTCAGCACGCGAGCGGCTGAATTCTGTAGTCATTGTAAGTTCTTAATACTCTTTTTAGGAAGACCAGAGAGCAGGGCATTACAATAATCTAAACGACATGAGATAAAAGCATGCATTAGCACCTCCGTGCTGGCC
The DNA here is from genome assembly GCF_033807715.1 of Cololabis saira. NCBI lineage: Eukaryota > Metazoa > Chordata > Actinopteri > Beloniformes > Belonidae > Cololabis > Cololabis saira. The sequence continues at coordinate 4,282,469 of NC_084587.1, read as the reverse complement.
TGAGAGAGAAATGGGCGGACTCTGGCTATGTTCTTAAGATGGTAAAAACCTATTTTCGTAATATTCTTTATGTGTGGAATAAAAGTGAGCTCAGAGTCAAAAATAACACCCAGGTTCTTTACACATTGCGAAGGTTTAAAAGTTTTGGTAAAAGTTTCTCTCTCTGGCCTTCAGGACCAATAACTAAAACCTCTGTTTTGTCCTGGTTGAGCTGTAGGAAATTATCTGCCATCCATGACTTAATATCTAAAATACAGTTGAAAATACTGTATTTGACCCGGTCTTTGTACATTTTGACCGTATAGAAACTTAATTCTTGCCATTTTAAGAATGAGATGTACCTGCTGGACTCTACTGCCCTTACTTTTTAACAATTTGTGCTTTTTATTATTTTACCTCTTTTCTTATCATTTTATTTAATTGTATTTGTTATTTACTGTTTAATTGTGTCTTGCCGCTTTTAATGTTGATGTAAAGCACTTTGAATTACCTTGTGTTGAATTGTGCTATACAAATAAACCTGCCTTAGCTGTTGCTATTCATGGTCCAGTGGAGCTGCTGCATTTCAGCTGGAACTCTCCTGGGTTTTATGGTCGATCCCCTGTGAGACGCCAGTGGCAACAGTTTCACACAAGCGCCAACCGTCTAACTTCGGGGTGAAGCTCACGCAGAATTAATATTATCAAAGCAGGCCGATCCGATGACGTTTACAACAACAAATCGCCGTCCGCGGTGCGTGCGTTCCCACACCTCAGGCAGAGGTGTCCTAAGGGGGCGTGACCGGCCTCGCCGGTATGGGAGTTTTACAATGTCTGAAAAGGACAACAAATTTGCAGTTTGCAAAGTGTGTGCAAAGGAGAAACCCCGAGGAGGCATGTTATAAAACAATTTCAACACAATGAAGCTGATAGGAGAAATCAAGGAGTATATTGAATATATATATATATATATATATATATATAATAATAACAATAATTTAGAAAGTTGGCTACTGCTGAGCAGAGAAAGAAAAGTAGCGTGCAGCAACGCCGCTAACTCAGCTGAATGTAACAGGGACCTATAAACGACAGCAACAACAGCAAGAAAACTAAAGAACTACAAAGTAAGGTAATGGATTCATAAGCCTTGTCATCAGCCGCTTTCTGTTGTAGAAGACATCGGGTTTAAACGCGTCGTTAGCTGCTTGGATCCGCGGTACGATCTGCCGGGTCGTAAATATTTCACTGATTAATGTCCACCGGAGTTATACCAGACTATATACAATCACATCCAAAGCCTCATGCAGGACGACAGTCGTGTCAGTCGCTTCACGAGGACGACATTTGGAGTTCAAGTGTGAAGAGTTTCACTCACAAGAGTTTCCTCACACCCGGCGGATGCTAGCGCTAAAGCTTTCGCAAAGCTTAATAATTCATAATAATTTTTTATTTTAAGATTTTATTCCTTTTTCCACAGGAAAATTAAGGTTTATAGTTTACCACTTGTATCAACTCTAAGAGAGTGAAACTCTCTACTGCCGGCAATGCGAACCAAACTCCTGCTCCGATCATATAGAGACCGGACAGCCCTTAATAGAGGGCCCCGGACTCCATACTCACTGACCCCCCACAGAATGGCACGAGGGACACGGTCAAATGCCTTCTCCAGATCCACAAAGCACATGTAGACTGGTTGGGCAAATTCCCATGAACCCTAAAGCACCCTGCGGAGGGTGTAGAGCTGGTCCAGTGTTCCACGACCGGGACGAAAACCACATTGTTCCTCCAGCTTCAAGTTGGTCTGTAGGTGATTTGTTTTGGAGACAGACGATTTGACTGGTTTAAGGGATTATACGTCTTGTTTATATATATGTAAATATTTCCTCAGTCAACACGTTGGCCTGAGGGAAACACATAAAAATCACACTCTCATTCCTGCTGCACGCAGACCGAACAAGGATGGAGAAGATCATCTTCAGACTGCTCATCGTTACAAGTTCATGCAGTTTTTCTGCAAAACATGTCTTTATCAAAGAAGGACTCCCCTGGCTGAAGGCTCGTGACTACTGCCGTGAGCATCACACGGACCTGTCTCCCATCACCAACGACGTGGAGGAGAAGGTGTTCAGGGAGACGGTGGGTCATTACCAGCTAGGATGGATCGGTCTCTACTGGGACTCTGAAAAGAGTAAATGGAGATGGTCAGGAGGAACGGACTTCATCGAAAATAATGGGAAAATATGGGAAAATAAGACAATGAACGAGGATGAACATTTTGTTTGGTATCGCAATCGTCTGTATAGAAAGAAGATCAAGAATTCCTTTAGATTCTTCTGCCTGGACCTGGTGGTGGTGCCGGAGGAGAAGACCTGGGAGGAGGCTCTGGACCACTGCCGGGGGGCCGGCAACGACCTCACTAGCCTGCTGTCCGAGAGCGAGAGCATCCTGGCCCGGACCCTGATCCAGCACAGCGGGGTCAGCGGGCCGGTCTGGACGGGCCTGCGGTTCCTTGGGGACCGCTGGATGTGGGTGAACGCGGACCCGCTGGAGTACGAGGCCTGGAATGGAACGGGGGACCAGGAGGACCGGTGTCCGTTATGGAGACGCTGCGGAGCTTTGACCCCCGAGGGAACGTGGGAGGACCGAGACTGTGGAGAGAAACTCAGCTTCGTCTGTGCCTGAGTGAGACGCCCAGACGACTTCTCAGCTGCAGACTAGTTAGTTTACTTCACTCCGGCTCAAACGCTGTTCTGATCAGATTCAGTCATATTTATACTGGACCACATTCAGGTCTGTAAGGAATAGAAATAGTTTTCGTCAATTGTAAAACAATCAGTAATCTGAGTTTCTGTGTTCATGAGTTTGATTTGATTTGATTTTTTTATTTAGTACATATTAAAAAGTCAGTAATACAATTATCATAAAAAAACAATAGACAGCATTTATGCAAGGAGGTCCCAAAAACCCTCTAGGGGCTTGACAAGAGGACTTCCTTAAATGAGCATAAAATAGACATAATCATGGACATAAATGCATATCATACGCAGCACACACACACGCCATAAACACGTACACCCCTGCGCACAGCACGCTCACACATTGCACTCTCGCAAACAAAGAAAAGAAAAAAGTACATACCCCAAAAAATAGAAAAGACAAAGGAAAGAAAGAAAAAACTACAATATTGTATAAAAATAAGTAAAAAAGACAAATGTGAGTAAGTAGAAGTTTACATCATGTTATTAACCTATTGATATAGCAAAATATATTTCACAGATTTTTTAAATAATTCATGATAAGGTTTGACAAGGTGGAGAGGAAGTGAATTGCATATCTGGGAACCTCTGTAAGAGATCTTAAAGCAGCACAACGTAACTTTCAGCTTTTCTGAGTTTGGCGGCATCTTTTGGACAAAAGCGGTAGTGCTTTACCAGAAAGAACACTACGTTTCCCATGAACACCAGCGCGTACTGCCGGAAAACTCCTGTCCCGTCGCGTGCATTTGTTTTGATGAGAGGAGACGGGACCATAGACATCATATGTTCTATATGATGTCTATGGACGGGACGCGCTTCTGTTTCACCAAGTGAACAGACGGAACGCAAAAAAAAGATGTTAAACTGCTGGAGAGGAACTGGAATTTACCGGGATACCTTAAACAAGGAAGCCAGGGAGCGGTATATGGAGAAAATAATGATTATTAACGGTTTGGATCCATATGAACTCCCTACTGAAGAGCCATGTGTTTCAATAAATTTGTATAATAGTACAACATACAGTACATGTTTTATATTACTCTTACTTTTCTTTTCTTTTTTTTGACTGCTTTGAAGAGGCTCCGAGGCGTGAGCAATATTTTTGTTTTCCTCGTGAGATTATTTTTTTCCTCTGCAGCTACAAATAAGAGTTAATATTTTTTCCTCAACAAACTAGTTTTATCTGAAGATTGGGGTTAATTACACCGCAGAGAGCTGGCCAGCAACTGCGTTTAGCTGGCGAAGTGGGGAATAAAACCCGTGTTTTGATCCGACCCGGTGTGTGTGAGTGTTTGTGGTTTAGGCTGATTTATGGTTCTGCGTTAAATCGACGCAGACCTACGGCGTAAGGTCCGCGGCGACACGCACCGTACGTTGCGCGTCGCCACGTACCCTACGCCGTAGGTCTGCGTCGATTTAACGCAGAACCATAATTCAGGCTTTACTGTGTGGAAGGTGTTTGGTCATTACAGCCTCGATCCAAAGCGAGCCGACGACTCTTTCACTCTTTTACTTTGTTATATCAGATACTTGGCCTCCGTGGTTCTGCCTCCGAGCAAGGAACCGTTGAAAAGTTAAACCATTAGCGATCTTTTCCCCACATCTGTTGTGTGGAGCTGCTGCAGCAGCAACGGGTTACCAGCTTCTGCGGAGCTGCGCTCCAAGCTCCGCCCATTTTCGTCTCGACTGCGAATCGGGAAGGAGGGGGAAGTGACATATGCCGTAAATTAGTCAAAGTCGTAAAGATTTGTAGTTTTTTAGTGTGGCAGGGTTCCTACCATGCTCCTCAAAGTTACATAGTGCCAGTGAAGGCGATACAGACCCCCTCAGATCATGACAGAGGTTTCATTAAACCTGTTGGAAGTTGATGTACCATCACAATGACTCTGGAAATATGATATTAAGGTGGAAAAGTTACGTAGTGTCGCTTTAAATCGAGATGAAATAGTCAATAGTCAATAGCCAAAGCCGGAAGGCTTTACGGGTTGAATAATTATGAAATTCACTGTTCGGGGAAAATAAATTGTGAAAAAAGTTAGGAAGAGTTTTATTTAAAGAACCACATACAAATTGAGAAATTTGGAGGTTATTAATCTGATGGATATTAAGCAACCTGATCTCACAAAATGCCCACGAGCTCTCACCACTATTTTCTGTGGTATATACACGGAAAATGGTATAATTCCGTTTGAGCACCACGGATATTGTACCATGCAAAGTCAATGGGATCCGTTGTCGTGATATATACACGGATTATGACATTATTATTATTATTTATATATAATTCTTTGTTATAGTGGCTAAATTATGAGTTTTTTGTCGCGCAAGGTACAGTTTGTTACTGTCAGTTTGTAAAAGCATGTTTTTAACGCTGTTTTAGCAGTGTTTTATTGAGGTTTTAATGGGAGCACCACGGATATAGTACTATGCAAAGTCAATGGGATCCGTGGTCGTGATATATACACGGATTATTACATTATTATTATATTCTTTATTATAGTGGCTAAGTTATGAGTTTTTGTTGCGCAAGGTACTGTTTGTTACCGTCAGTTTGTAAAAGCATGTTTTTAACGCTGTTTTAGCAGTGTTTTATTGAGGTTTTAATGGGAGCACCACGGATATAGTACTATGCGAAATCAATGGGATCCGTGGTCGTGATATATACACGGATTATGATATTATTATTATTTATATATTATTCTTTGTTATAGTGGCTAAATTATGATTTTTTTTTTCGCGCAAGGTACTGTTTGTTACTGTCAGTTTGTAAAAGCATGTTTTTAACGCTGTTTTAGCAGTGTTTTATTGAGGTTTTAATGGGAGCACCACGGATATAGTACTATGCGAAGTCAATGGGATCCGTCACCCGATTTGACTGCTGTCATACCATTGAATGAAGGACAAAACGATAACAATCATCCCATAGATATGGGCCAGTAGGGCCCTACTCTACCTACTCGTAGGCGTAGGAGGCTGTTATCGCCCCTTTCTATGGCTAACCCCATGTTATTAATGCTCAGTAGGCACAGAAGTTTTGTTATGAAGCTCACACCTCACCTCCCTTTTTTATGTATTTAGCTAGAATTTTAAAACCTGAACAATAGAATTCAACGTAAAATGCCGGATCTTGTCCATTAAAAACAATACTTTTTGGAACATAGTATAACGACCTCCTGATACAGAGTCTAGAATTTCAGCCTTCTAGCTCAAAGCGTTAGTGAACTATGCAAAAAGAGACACGAAATAGGCTTCGCAGGCCCGAAAACTAACACACGCGGTGACCTTTGACACTTCCGAAGGTCACACAGATCTGAAACTCGACGCAGTGGGTGAGAGTCACCTCCTGATACAGAGTCTAGAATTTCAGCCTCCTAGCTCAAAGCGTTAGTGAACTGTGCAAAAATAGACACGAAATAGGCCTCATAGGCAAACCTATAACAATACATTTATATATTGGCTTTGTCTCGAACACAACAAAACCCAATCAAATTAAAAGCATCAGAATAAAAAAAAATAAAAATAAAAGCAAAACAATTTAACAGTCTCATTCAAAAATAAAATACACAGCAAAACAATGTGTTCGAGAGGGAACAGGAGGAAGCAGAACGCTTATTTAGTCCTGTCCCTTCCTCACAATATCATATATAAACTATAAAAATTAAATAAAATTAAAAGAAAAGAAAAAGAAGAAAAGAAAAGAAAGGAAAAAAACAAAATAACAAAAAATAAATAAATACAACACAAACAACCAATAAGCAATATCAGTAATTATAATCATAATTGAACCGGTCTCCTCAATATCCTAAATTCCAGAGTCCATCTCCCCGTCACCTCTACACTGATCCACAAACATAACAAACCTCCTGTGCCTACTGAGCATTAATAACATGTCATAATCGAAGGAGAACTAATTAAAACGGATGTCCTTAACATGAACCTATTATATTATTGAATTATCAAGGACACTTTCGTGTTTTTGTGTTTAGAAATTTTTAAATATATTAAAAGAAAACCATAACACAATTGAATTGAATTGAATTGAATTGAGTTTATTTACAAATAATTAAAAAACACAAATAAAGATAATAATCGAGGTTTGTAAAATGGGACTCCCCAGAAGCTACTGTAGCTTATGAATAGGGGCCCAGTTACACACAGCAGAACAACTATGAATTACACATATAATACATATACATACAGTATAATAACCTTATATCCTTATAACCTAAATAAGAAAAAAAAAGATACAAAGATAGATACAAAGATATTCTTATTAAAATAATACATCAGGTATTGGTACATAAAAAATTTAACAAGAAACATAATTTAATAACAATTTTTGTTTTAATCTTTTTTTAAAAATTGAGAGAGATCCAGACTCTTTTATAGCACTACCAAGCTCATTCCAAATTTTTGGACCTTTGCAGGTTAAACTGAAACTTGTACATTTTAGTTTCCTTTTCTTTCCCTTTAAAAGTTGTTTTCCCCTTGTGGTGTGTTCATGAGTGGGAACAGAAATGGGGATGAGATGACAGAGTCTATCATTGAGTCTAAAAACTACAGTATACATTACACAGGCATTGTGGAAAATGTTACACTCAGTAAGTTTCAGAAGCTTAAAACCATAAAAAAGAGGATCAGAGGGATCAGAATTTGCTCCATGATATAACGCAAATCACTTTCTTTTGTAAAATCTGTAGTTTGTCAACATAACTTGGATATGTATTACACCATAAAACATTACAATAATTTAAATGAGGCTCAAGTAGAGACCGGTACAGCGTTAAGAGAGCTTCAAGAGGAAGAAAATGTCTCAGTCTATAAAATAAGCCGACATATTTAGATAATTTCTTTGTTGATTCATCAATATGTTTCCTAAAGTTTAAAAATTCATCCACATATATTCCTAAAAAATTATTAAATTCTACCCTCTCGATAGCTCTACCATTTATCACTATTTGTATATTTTCAATATTACTTCGGTTTCTATTTGAGCGAAACAAAACATAGTTAGTTTTATTAATATTTAAAGATAATTTATTGCATTTAAACCAGGAGTCCACCTAATAAATCATCATGATGCCTATTTAGGCTTCTAGTGTTTAAATGTAACAGGGAGTATGAATAATTATTTTTGTTGTTAATATATTTTAGTTCATCCGGTGTATAGCGGTTACAATTCAGCTTTTCAAAGCAATGAGGAATATACTGTGGCGAACAAGTCGGGCCCAGAGCGTGTCTCGAACCACAGTCTCCCAGACCACAGTCAACTGCACTAACCAGTCGGCCAAATGCTGATGTGTTGCCCAGGCGGGCAAGGCCTTATCTTATCTGTGGTCGTTATACTATGTTCCAAAAAGTATTGTTTTTAATGGACAAGATCCGGCATTTTACGTTGAATTCTATTGTTCAGGTTTTAAAATTCTAGCTAAATACATAAAAAAGGGAGGTGAGGTGTGAGCTTCATAACAAAACTTCTGTGCCTACTGAGCATTAATAACATGGGATTAGCCATAGAAAGGGGCGATAATGAGGTGTGAGCTCCATAGCAAGCATTAATAACATGGGGTTAGCCATAGAAAGGGGCGATAAGTCTTTTGAGGACCTAAGGAGGAAGTATGATCTGTCCAGCAGAAACTTTTTTTGTTATTTACAGTTAAGATCATTATTAAATCTGTTTTGGGATCTGAAATGTCTTTACCCATGCTCAATGATCTGGAAGGACTGCTTCATGAGGGTAATGCACCACATCTTATCTCAAAAGTGTACGCTCTCTTGATGGAGGATGCCCCAAAACCAGGTTTACATAAATCAAGGCAGAAATGGGAGTTGGACTTGGGTGTGACGATGGGTACAGAGCTCTGGTCTGAATTGTATTGAAAAAGTCTAACTGCGACTATTAACTCCAGATACAGGCTGACCTATTATAACTTTCTCCATCAGTCCTATCTTACGCCACCGAAATTGCATAAATATAAACCTGAGATATCTAGCCTGTGTTTTAGATGTGGGATAGAAGAGGGCTCATTCCTGCACTGCACTTGGTTATGCACAAAACTTAACACATTCTGGCATGATTTTTCTGACATCATGACAAAACTTCTAGGAGTGCGTCTTCCATTAGATCCTCAAACATGCTTATTAGGAGATACTACAAAAATTGATGCTCAATTAAGAAAAGCTCAAAAGAAGTTTCTCGCACTGGCCTTGTGTGTTGCAAGGAAGTGTATTGCCATCACATGGAAGTCTGACTCCCATCTTTCTATAGGAAGATGGGTTTCAGAAATGAATAGCTGTGTTCCACTTGAAAAGATTACATATACACTCAGGAAAGACTATCAAACTTTTACAGAGATGTGGCAACCCTATTTGGCATATATGGACACAGTACGTACACATGCAGCGATTCAACATGGTTGGAGATCTGATCAGATAATGACATGCAGAAGATTGGATCAACTTATCTGATCACACATGCTGTTCTGAGATCAGACTGAATCAGCTTGAATAAGCCACTGTAACCAGAGCATGGCTGACTCCGTGACGCTAGGTGGCGCTGTACCCGAGGTAACCATGGTAACCATTTCAACAAAGAGCCACTTCCGGTTGACCTCCGCTTAACAATAATTATTTTGTAGCAATAACTTGAACACGTTAACTGCACCACAGTAGAAGTCATCGTTCACTGTTGTGCTTGGTTGCCACGCTGATGGACAGAAACTATGGTGACTTTTAAAAGAAAAGACTGCCTAAAGAGACTTTTCCAGCCGGCTTCACGCCGGCTGGAAAAGTGAAGCCTGATTTATGGTTCCGCGTTAAATCGACGCAGAGCTTACGCCGTAACGTACGCGGCGTAGCGCACCGTACGTGTGCGTCGCCGCATAACCTACGGCGTTTTCTCTGCGTTGGTTAACGCAGAACCATAAATCGGCCTTAAGGCTGCGAGCGGCGTGTGAGCGACGGATGACTGAGAGGGAGAGGAGTTTCTCCAGGAGTGAAGCAGCGCCGGGCGAATTATGCCACAGTTTGCAGATGGATTGTTGATGCGTGGGCTAACGTGTCTGCTGGGACTATTTTGCGAGCTTTTGCAAAAGCATGCATTTCCGAGGCGCCGCACGGCACGGAACGTGACTCTGACAGCGAGGAGTTCGGACTGGCACAGCTGATTTAGCGGAGCTCTTTAATGCAGAAACAGAGGATGAGACTTAATGGGTTTGATTAATGTAAAAACTGAAATAAAGTAGCCTACAATCAAACAAAGTTTTGTTCCCGCTGTATTTTTAAATAGCACGCTTGTGTGCTTGTGTGTGTGTGTGTTGTTGTGTGTGTGCCTTTTCGGTCGGTGCGCCGTGTGTGTTTTAAATACAGAAATGACACAAGACTGTGCCTTTTCACACGGCGCCCGTATGGTCGCGAAAATACAGTATTTATATATGAAATGTCAGAATAGGAAATATTTTGACGACACCCCTGAATCAGTCAAACGACACCCCAGGGTGCTACTACTGAGCATGCGTTGCGTCGTCTCCTTTCACTTCCGGGGGAAAACCCCACCCGGGGGAAAATCTCGAGCATGCGCAGACTGTAATATCCATGTCTCCGTACACATGGCATTAACAAGGCGGTTGCAACTGGCTTATCTAGGTGCTGCAAGCGGGTTGATGAATCCAGTCTGATCAGATTGACTGGACTGACTTAAGGTGTTCACATGCAGTTTAAAAGTCAGTACGATGTGTGCAAATGATCTCCAACCAGCTTGAATCGCTGCATGTGCACGTACTGACTGTCAGCCTCTATGATGGACGGGTTGTAGATTTATAAGCTTTTTTGCTGTAAGTGCTTACTGTTGTCTATCTTGCCTCTCAACCTCATTTATTTGTTATTTATTTTTTATTTTTTTGGGGGGGGCGGGTTGGGGAGGGTTTTGAAGTTTTGTGTTTGTATGTTCATGTATATACCTTGAAAAAATGCTGAAAATAAAATAATCTAAAAAAAAAGAAAGGGGCGATAACAGCCTCCTGCGCCTACTGGTAGGTAGACTAGGGCCCTACTGGCCCATATCTATGCGATGATTGTTATCGTTTTGTCCTTCATTCAATGGTATGACAGCAGTCAAATCGGGTGGCGGATCCCATTGACTTTGCATAGTACAATATCCGTGGTGCTCCCATTAAAACCTCAATAAAACACTGCTAAAACAGCGTTAAAAACATGCTTTTACAAACTGACAGTAACAAACAGTACCTTGCGCAACAAAAAACTCATAATTTAGCCACTATAACAAAGAATAATATATAAATAATAATAATGTCATAATCCGTGTATATATCACGACAACAGATCCCATTGACTTTGCATGGTACAATATCTGTGGTGCTCACACGGAATTATACCATTTTCCGTGTATATACCACGGAAAATAGTGGTGAGAGGTCGTGGGGATTTCACGGATTTTTGTGAGATCAGGTTGATATTAAGGATGCCAAATTTACGAAACAAAGGTAACGAGTGACTTCTTAGAGGCCAAGAGGCCAATGATTCTCACCACTGGTTTTTGCAGCATAAGAATTGGTTGTAATTTTGTTTGGTGACTGCAGGCCCAAGCAATGTGGCAGTAACTAATAAAGGGATAAATCATAGAGTAATAAAGGTTGAGTGAAACTTTTGTGTTGAAGAGTTAATTAATTTGAGTTAATGCCTTTAGATGTCTCCACCTCAGGAAGTTCGGGTTTTAATTGTGTCGTAACAGTTTTTTGGCTGCCTGGTAGATTGTAACAACACTAAGTGGTTTATATAATCAATCATGAGCTCGTAATCTGATTTTTCATTATACTGTATGTGCTTTGTGTAGCGTGTAGATTTTCTTTTAAATAGATGTTGTCTATACGTTGCAGTGAGGACGGAGTTTGTTCAGTTACTGAGGAAATTACACTTGGAAGGTCCTTGTTGTTGTTCAGATAGAAAATGTCAAAATGTAACTGTAATGTTTTGTTTTTGTGGCGTGCAGAATAAATCTTTAGTATATGGACAATGTACTGAAAAGGCCTCGACTCTGTAGTTTAACTTGTTCTTTTGCATAATAAATTCTATTAGTGACTGAAAACAAGTCATCAGCTTACCCTCATTTGTCCCATTAATGACTTCGATATCACCTCGGGCTGAAAGATTTGGGAAAATGATCTCTTTGTGACTTTTTTTTTTTAATAGTCAGAGGTACCATAACGGGAGGGGGGCATCTGCTGCAAGTCTGAAATGAGAGAAACACAGGAAAACACACCAGGGGCACACAAGCCTTTGGAATCTGCAAGAGAGATAAAAAACAAACAGAATTGGGAACAGGCAGAGACACAAACAACAACCATTCCAGGTCTCTAAAACTAAATCAGGACTAGGTTACTGCGATTATCTGTCCCCAAAAATGGATAAAACGGGAAACGGTCGCTATCCATTTTTTCCATTATATAAATTTTAGTTAGGAAACGAATACTGAGAAAATTAGTTGTTTTTTCGTTTTCTTACTTTTGGGTTTATTTTGAAAAACGAACGAACGAATGATAGACGGATTTATTGTAAGTACACAATCATGTTAACATGTTCCTGCGGGCCAGATAAGATGAGGTGGCGTGTCAGATCACGCGCCGGGGGTTAGAAGTTGTCATGTGACTAGAACATTTTTTTTTTATTTTATTGTACGGAGAACCAATCTAAAGAAGCCAAAACGGAAGAAGGGATGTCCAAAATGGTGTCATCATTTTGGCTGCAGGTTACTAGAGTCGTTACCACGGCAACCCATGCAAAACAGCCTTTTCATGATCAGATGTACAAATCCTTCTTGATCTCTTGAAATAGCAGCGATGAAAGTTCGTCTTCGGGGTCTGATTTTGGAACATTTGGACGTGTTGAAGCTTGTGGGCTCCGCATGAAAATATCTTTTTTAGAGGAAAAGAGTTCAGTGTGGAGTTTAATGTGACTTTGGTTTGATTTGTTTGATTTGATTTGACTTTGATTTGATTAAATTAAGGGATCAGATATTGGATATGTAAATATTTCCTCTGCCATCACGTTGGCCTGAAAGAAACACATAAAAATCACACCCTCGTTCCTGCTGCACGCAGACTGAACCAGGATGGAGAAGATCATCTTCAGACTCCTCATCATCACAAGTTCATGCAGTTTTTCTGCAAAACATGTATTCATCAAAGACAAACTCCCCTGGCTGGAGGCTCGTGACTACTGCCGGGAGCATCACGCGGACCTGTCTTCCATCACCAGCGAGCTGGAGGAGAAGGTTTTCATGGAGTCTGCGGATCTGAACAAGACTGGATGGATCGGTCTCTACTGGGACTCTGAAACGAGTAAATGGAGATGGTCAGGAGGAGCGGACTACATGTACCAGGACATGCTAAATGATCATCTTAAGAAGAATTACCATCTTCTTTGGAGTCAGAATCAAATGATAGGTGCAGTTGACTACGATCTGTTTGGCTTCTACTGCCTGAACCTGGCGGTGGTGCCGGAGGAGAAGACCTGGGAGGAGGCTCTGGACCACTGCCGGGGGGCCGGCAACGACCTCGCCAGCCTGCTGTCCCAGAGCGAGAACGTCCTGGCCCAGACCCAGATCCAGCACAGCGGGGTCAGCGGGCCGGTCTGGACGGGCCTGCGGTACCTGGGGGACCGCTGGATGTGGGTGAACGGGGACCCGCTGGAGTACGAGGCCTGGACCGGAACCGGGGACCGGGAGGACCAGGAGGACCGGGAGGACCAGGAGGACCGGTGTCCGTTATGGAGACGCTGCGGAGCTTTGACCCCCGAGGGAACGTGGGAGGACCGAGACTGTGGAGAGAAACTCAGGTTCATCTGTGGCTGAGTGAGACGACCAGACGACTAATCGGCTGCAGACTAGTTAGAAAAAGAGTTTACTTCACTCTGGTGTTTTGATCAGATTCAGTCATATTTATACTGGACCACATTCAGGTCTGTAAGGATTAGAAATTGTTTTGGTTCATTGTAAAACAATCAGTAATCTTGAGTTTCTGTGTTCACTAGTTAATCCCTTTAGATGTCTCCACCTCGGGAAGTTTGGGTTTTAATTGTGTCGTAACAGTTTTTTGGCTGCCTGGTAGATTGTAACAACACTAAGTGGTTTATATAATCAATCATGAGCTCGTAATCTGATTTTTCATTATGTGTGCTACGTGTAGCGTGTAGATTCTCTTTTAAATAGATGTTGTCTAGTCATTGCAGTGAGGACGGAGTTTGTTCAGTTACTGAGGAAATTACACTTGGAAGGTCCTTGTTGTTATTCGGATAGAAAATGTCAAAATGTAACTAATGCTTGGTTTTTGTGTTTTTTGTGGCGTGCAGAATAAATCTTTAGTATATGGACAATGTACTGAAAAGGCCTCGACTCTGTAGTTTAACTTGTTCTTTTGCATAATAAATTCTATTAGTGACTAAAAACAAGTCATCAGCTTACCTTCATTTGTCCCATTAATGACTTCGATATCACCTCGGGCTGAAAGATTTGGGAAAATGATCTCATTGTGACTTTTTTTTTTTAATAGTCAGAGGTACCAGCAATAACGGGAGGGGGGCATCTGCTGCAAGTCTGAAATGAGAGAAACACAGGAAAACACACCAGGGGCACACAAGCCTTTGGAATCTGCAAGAGAGAAAACAAAAAAAAAAAACGAGAAACGGGAACGGGCAGACACACAACCATTGCAGGTCTCTAAAACTAAATCAGGACTAGGTTACTGCGATTATCTGTCCCCAAAACTTTGGGGTGAGTATGTCTTGCATATTATAATCTAATCAGTAAATACGATTTAGAGACTAACAATAACATAACTAATGTTTTTTGTAGAAGGTTTAACCAGGTTTCTTCGAGACCACCAACAGATCAACTACCACAAAGACATAAAGCTTACATTTGACCAGTGTCGTGCAAGTTCATACTTCTCATGAACTAGTTCAAAGTTCAGTTCACATAGTTTAAAAATAAATAGTTCAATTACAGAATTCTAGTGTGCCCCACGATATGTTTATTAGGACACCTGGGAGATATTCAAATGGAACCTAACTGGTTACACCTGGTTCTCACCGCCTTATGTATCGCAAAGAAAACCATTCTAGTGAATTGGAAACAAAAGTCCAGTTTATGTATTAACCACTTTAGGAATCTTTTATCAGATCATATTAGTAGTGAGATAATGTCTGCCTCCACTGAACAACATTCGGCTGAATTGCATTCTCTCTGGTCCCCGATTATTGGCTTCATTACCTAGTGGGGGCGGGGGGGTGGTGATCTCGTAGCCGTTGGGGTTGGGGGTCGGCTTGGGGGGGCTGGGGCGCGGGTCTCTGGTGGCCCCTGGGGGGTGGTGGGTGGGGCCGTGGGGCCCTGTCCCTGGCCGGTGGGGGCCTTGGGGCCCTATGGAGAGGGTTACCTCATGGCAGCGGGGGGGGTGGCTCGGGCGGGGGGCTGGGCCTGGGGCTAGGGCGTCTCCGGTTTTCCTGGGGGGGGCTGGGCCATGGGCGTGGGGGTCCCGCTCGAAGGGCCCGGCACTGCCTGGGCTGTCTGCGCTGGGGGGGCATTGCTGCCTGGGTCCTCCGTCGCTGGGCGGAGGGCTGCGTGCCCCTGCGTCTGTAGGGACTCCGTGACCTTTGGGGTGTCTGCCGGGGTGGCCCCGGGGTGGGGTGGGGCCGGGTCCGGGGATCGGGCCTCCCCTGGCCGGGGGGTGCGCGGGCGGGCACGGCGGCGGGGTGGCACCATTCCCAGGTGTCTATGTCTTATGTTGTCAGTATGAATGGGGGGATGTTGGACCGTTTCCCCCCCCCGTCTGGGGGCTCCGGCGGCGCCGGGGGCGCCCGTGGAGGTGCGGTGGGGCCCTGGCCCGGCTCGGAGTGTAACTTGTTCTTTTGCATAATAAATTCTATTAGTGACTAAAAACAAGTCATCAGCTTACCTTCATTTGTCCCATTAATGACTTCGATATCACCTCGGGCTGAAAGATTTGGGAAAATGATTTCATTGTGACTTTTTTTTTTAATAGTCAGAGCTAGCAGCAATAACGGGAGGGGGGCATCTGCTGCAAGTCTGAAATGAGAGAAACACAGGAAAACACACCAGGGGCACACAAGCCTTTGGAATCTGCAAGAGAGAAAAAAAAACAAACAGAATTGGGAAGAGGCAGAGACACAAACAACAACCATTCCAGGTCTCTGAAACTAAATCAGTACTAGGTTACTGCGATTATCTGTCCCCAAAAATTGATAAAACGGGAAACGGTCGTTATCCGTTTTTTCCATTATTCATTTGCGCATAAAATCGGAAACTGAAAAAAACAGTCGTTCCTGCGGGCCAGATAAGATGAGGTGGCGTGTCAGATCACGCGCCGGGGGTTAGAAGTTGTCATGTGACTAGAATTTTTTTTTTTAATTTTATTGTACGGAGAACCAATCTAAAGAAGCCAAAACGGAAGAAGGGATGTCCAAAATGGTGTCATCATTTTGGCTGCAGGTTACTGGAGTCGTTACCACGGCAACCCATGCAAAACAGCCTTTTCATGATCAGATATACAAATCCTTCTTGATCTCTTGAAATAGCAGCGATGAAAGTTCGTCTTCAGGGTCTGATTTGGGAACATTTGGATGTGTTGAAGCTTGTGGGTGAAAGATGAAAATATCTTTTTTAGAGGAAAAGAGTTCAGTGTGGAGTTTAGTGTGACTTTGGTTTGAGTTGTTTGATTTGATTTGACTATAATTTGATTAAATTAAGGGATCAGATATTGGATATGTAAATATTTCCTCTGTCATCACGTTGGCCTGAGGGAAACACATAAAAATCACACCCTCGTTCCTGCTGCACGCAGACCGAACCAGGATGGAGAAGATCATCTTCAGACTCCTCATCATCACAAGTTCATGCAGTTTTTCTGCAAAACATGTATTCATCAAAGACAAACTCCCCTGGCTGGAGGCTCGTGACTACTGCCGGGAGCATCATGTGGACCTGTCTTCGATCAACAGCAAGCTGGAGAAGAAGGTGTTCATGGAGTCTGCGGATCAGGACGAGACTGGATGGATCGGTCTCTACTGGGACTCTGAAAAGAGTAAATGGAGATGGTCAGGAGGGGCGGACGACATGTACCAGGACTGGGCAAATGATTATCTCAAGAAGAATTACCATATTCTTTGGAGGCAGAATCAACTGATAGGTGCAATCGACTACACTCCGCTTGGCTTCTTCTGCCTGAATCTGGTGGTGGTGCCGGAGGAGAAGACCTGGGAGGAGGCTCTGGACCACTGCCGGGGGGCCGGCAACGACCTCGCCAGCCTGCTGTCCCAGAGCGAGAGCGTCCTGGTCCAGACCCAGATCCAGCACAGCGGGGTCAGCGGGCCGGTCTGGACGGGCCTGCGGTACCTGGGGGACCGCTGGATGTGGGTGAACGGGGACCCGCTGGAGTACGAGGCCTGGACCAGAACCGGGGACCGGGAGGACCGGGAGGACCAGGAGGACCGGTGTCCGTTATGGAGACGCTGCGGAGCTTTGACCCCCGAGGGAACGTGGGAGGACCGAGACTGTGGAGAGAGACTCAGGTTCATCTGTGGCTGAGTGAGACGACCAGACGACTAATCGGCTGCAGACTAGTTAGAAAAAGAGTTTACTTCACTCCGGTGTTTTGATCAGATTCAGTCATATTTATACTGGACCACATTCAGGTCTGTAAGGATTAGAAATTGTTTTGGTTCATTGTAAAACAATCAGTAATCTTGAGTTTCTGTGTTCACTAGTTAATCCCTTTAGATGTCTCCACCTCGGGAAGTTTGGGTTTTAATTGTGTCGTAACAGTTTTTTGGCTGCCTGGTAGATTGTAACAACACTAAGTGGTTTATATAATGAATCATGAGCTCGTAATCTGATTTTTCATTATGTGTGCTACGTGTAGCGTGTAGATTCTCTTTTAAATAGACGTTGTCTAGTCATTGCAGTGAGGACGGAGTTTGTTCAGTTACTGAGGAAATTACACTTGGAAGGTCCTTGTTGTTATTCGGATAGAAAATGTCAAAATGTAACTAATGTTTGGTTTTTGTGTTTTTTGTGGCGTGCAGAATAAATCTTTAGTAGATGGATGATGTACTGAAAAGGCCTCAACTCTGTAGTTTAACTTGTTCTTTTGCATAATAAATTCTATTAGTGACTAAAAACAAGTCATCAGCTTACCTTCATTTGTCCCATTAATGACTTCGATATCACCTCGGGCTGAAAGATTTGGGAAAATGATCTCATTGTGACTTTTTTTTTTAATAGTCAGAGGTACCAGCAATAACGGGAGGGGGGCAGTCTGAAATGAGAGAAACACAGGAAAACACACCAGGGGCACACAAGCCTTTGGAATCTGCAAGAGAGAAAACAAAAAAAAAAAACGAGAAACGGGAACAGGCAGACACACAAACAACAACCATTCCAGGTCTCTAAAACTAAATCAGGACTAGGATACTGCAACTATCTGTCCCCAAAACTTTGGGGTGAGTATGTCTTGCATATTATAATCTAATCAGTAAATACGATTTAGAGACTAGCAATAACATAACTAATGTTTTTTGTAGAAGGTTTAACCAGGTTTCTTCGAGACCACCAACAGATCAACTACCACAAAGACATAAAGTTTACATTTGACCAGTGTCGTGCAAGTTCATACTTCTCATGAACTAGTTCAAAGTTCAGTTCACATAGTTTAAAAATAAATAGTTCAATTACAGAATTCCAGTGTGCCCCACGATATGTATATTAGGACACCTGGGAGATATTCAAATGGAACCTAACTGGTTACACCTGGTTCTCACCGCCTTATGTATCGCAAAGAAAACCATTCTAGTGAATTGGAAACAAAAGTCCAGTTTATGTATTAACCACTTTAGGAATCTTTTATCAGATCATATTAGTAGTGAGATAATGTCTGCCTCCAATGAACAACATTCGGCTGACTTGCACTCTCTCTGGTCCCCGATTATTGGCTTCATTACCTAGTGGCCTTGGGGTTGGGGGTCGGCTTGGGGGGGCTGGGGCGCAGGTCTCTGGTGGCCCCTGGGGGGTGGTGGGTGGGGCCGTGGGGCCCTGTCCCTGGCCGGTGGGGGCCTTGGTGTCATGGTTTGGTTCTTTAAGGACCCAAGTGCAGGAGACAGAGGGAGGCTGGAGGCAGGAGTTCTCAAAAACAAAGGGGTTTAATCCAAAAGGGCAAAAGCAAAGCGCTGCAGAGCAGGATAAAATACAAAAACCAGGAACAGGAACAAAAACCACGAGGAGACATGGAGGAGAGAACAGTACGGACCGACAGGGAACCAAGGAATGACAAGACAAGATATACTGAAGGGATAACGAGACATGACGAGACACAGGTGCAGACACAATCAGGGCAGATTGGACACAGGCGGGGCAAGACAGAACTGAAAGTTACAAACACTGGGGGGAAGTGTCAAACCCTGACACTTGGGGCCCTATGGAGAGGGTTACCTCATGGCAGTGGGGGGGGGTGGCTCGGGCGGGGGGCTGGGCCTGGGGCTAGGGCGTCTCCGGTTTTCCTGGGGGGGCTGGGCCATGGGCGTGGGGGTCCCGCTCGAAGGGCCCGGCACTGCCTGGGCTGTCTGCGCTGGGGGGGCATTGCTGCCTGGGTCCTCCGTCGCTGGGCGGAGGGCCGCGTGCCCCTGCGTCTGTAGGGACTCCATGACCTTTGGGGTGTCTGCCGGGGTAGCCCCGGGGTGGGGTGGGGCCGGGCCCTCGGAGGGCCGGCCCCCGTCAATTGGATGGCCGGTGGGAGATGGCCGGTGGGGGAACGTGGGTGTCCTTCCAGGAAGTCTTCTGCTGGTCCTGCCTCCTGGCTTTGGCCTCTGCTCCCCCTCCTTCCCCCCCTACACGATTCATACGCACATAGGCGAAGGGGCGGGGGGTCCGGGTCGGGGGGGGATTGTCCCGCGTGGCCCGGCACTCCCTGCCTCACGGTTTTAACAGCACTGTAGACACAGCACATTCAACACTTAATAAATACATTTGACAAGGACACGGGAGGGGGGGGGGCGGTGTCAAATTGATACCTTGTCCTCCCCCTCCCTGTTTTTATGGCATTAATCACATGCACTCAACACCAGGGTTGGTAGGGGGGCCCACATCACCCGCGTTCCCTCGCCGGCCTGGGATGGGTGGATCGGGATACCCGGGCCTGGCGGGGCTCGCCGTGCAGCCTGGGGTGCCTTCTGGCGGCGCTGGACCCCCCCGGGGAGGGGGAAACGGTGCGTGATTGTGCGTCTGTGTCGGTGAGAATGCGGTGTGGAAGGGTCCTGCCATGGAGGATTTGGGCCTCCATTGGCAGGACAACAAAACTTAATAATTTATCAATATTATATTATACAAAGATGGTTATTATTATTATTATTATTATTATTATTATTATTATTATTATTATTATTATTATTATTATTATCATTTTTTTTGTTATCATTATTGTGTATAGTATATTATATTATTATTAGTATAGATATCGGATAGGTGAATGGATGAATGAATGGGATGCCTGGGTCTGGGGCCCTCCGTTGTCGGGCCCGCGCGGGTGTTGCCCTGTTGGGGGGTTCCCTCTCTCCGGGCCCGTCTCCGGTCCCCCCCGCTGCCTCCGCGGCGGGGTGCCCCTCTGGTCTTGGAGGGCCACTTTCGTGGGGGCGGGTGCTCCTGCCCGCGTCGGCGGCCGGGACGGCTCTGTCTCTCCGGGCAGGCTGGCCCCTCGCCGGGTGGGGGTCGTTGGCCTGGGGGGTGAGGGCCTCCTGGCAACGTGTCCGGCCCGGACCGGGTGTCCGGGGATTGCCTGGGTCGCGGTCCACCGCCGCGGGATCTCTGACTGCTTCTTCCCGTGTCGTGGGGGCCCCGCCCGCAGGCCCCCTCGGCCGCCGCCGGGGGGCCTGCATGCACACATACATGCGTGCAGAATAAATCTTTAGTATATGGACAATGTACTGAAAAGGCCTCGACTCTGTAGTTTAACTTGTTCTTTTGCATAATAAATTCTATTAGTGACTAAAAACAAGTCATCAGCTTACCCTCATTTGTCCCATTAATGACTTCGATATCACCTCGGACTGAAAGATTTGGGAAAATGATTTCATTGTGACTTTTTTTTTTAATAGTCAGAGCTAGCAGCAACAACGGGAGGGGGGCATCTGCTGCAAGTCTGAAATGAGAGAAACACAGGAAAACACACCAGGGGCACACAAGCCTTTGGAATCTGCAAGAGAGAAAAAAACAAACAGAATTGGGAACAGGCAGAGACACAAACAACAACCATTCCAGGTCTCTAAAACTAAATCAGGACTAGGTTACTGCGATTATCTGTCCCCAAAAATTGATAAAACGGGAAACGGTCCGTTTTTTCCATTATTCATTTGCGCATAAAATCGGAAACTGAAAAAAACAGTCGTTATCCGTTTTTTTCATTTTAGTTAGGAAACGAATATTGAGAAAATTAGTTGTTTTTTCATTTTCTTACTTTTGGGTTTATTTTGAAAAACGAACGAACGAATGATAGACGGATTTATTGTAAGTACACAATCATGTTAACATGTTCCTGCGGGCCAGATAAGATGAGGTGGCGTGTCAGATCAGGGTTAGAAGTTGTCATGTGACTAGAATTTTTTTTTTTATTTTATTGTACGGAGAACCAATCTAAAGAAGCCAAAACGGAAGAAGGGATGTCCAAAATGGTGTCATCATTTTGGCTGCAGGTTACTGGAGTCGTTACCACGGCAACCCATGCAAAACAGCCTTTTCATGATCAGATATACAAATCCTTCTTGATCTCTTGAAATAGCAGCGATGAAAGTTCGTCTTCGGGGTCTGATTTGGGAACATTTGGATGTGTTGAAGCTTGTGGGTGAAAGATGAAAATATCTTTTTTAGAGGAAAAGAGTTCAGTGTGGAGTTTAGTGTGACTTTGGTTTGAGTTGTTTGATTTGATTTGACTATAATTTGATTAAATTAAGATATTGGATATGTAAATATTTCCTCTGTCATCACGTCATCATCTGAGAGAAACACATAAAAATCACACCCTCGTTCCTGCTGCACGCAGACTGAACCAGGATGGAGAAGATCATCTTCAGACTCCTCGTCATCACAAGTTCATGCAGTTTTTCTGCAAAACATGTATTCATCAAAGACAAACTCCCCTGGCTGGAGGCTCGTGACTACTGCCGGGAGCATCATGTGGACCTGTCTTCGATCAACAGCAAGCTGGAGAAGAAGGTGTTCATGGAGTCTGCGGATCAGGACGAGACTGGATGGATCGGTCTCTACTGGGACTCTGAAAAGAGTAAATGGAGATGGTCAGGAGGGGCGGACGACATGTACCAGGACTGGGCAAATGATCATCTTAAGAAGAATTACCATATTCTTTGGAGGCAGAATCAACTGATAGGTGCAATCGACTACACTCCGCTTGGCTTCTTCTGCCTGAACCTGGTGGTGGTGCCGGAGGAGAAGACCTGGGAGGAGGCTCTGGACCACTGCCGGGGGGCCGGCAACGACCTCACCAGCCTGCTGTCTGAGAGCGAGAGCGTCCTGGTCCAGACCCAGATCCAGCACAGCGGGGTCAGCGGGCCGGTCTGGACGGGCCTGCGGTACCTGGGGGACCGCTGGATGTGGGTGAACGGGGACCCGCTGGAGTACGAGGCCTGGACCGGAACCGGGGACCGGGAAGACCAGGAGGACCGGTGTCCGTTATGGAGACGCTGCGGAGCTTTGACCCCCGAGGGAACGTGGGAGGACCGAGACTGTGGAGAGAGACTCAGGTTCATCTGTGGCTGAGTGAGACGACCAGACGACTAATCGGCTGCAGACTAGTTAGAAAAAGAGTTTACTTCACTCCGGTGTTTTGATCAGATTCAGTCATATTTATACTGGACCACATTCAGGTCTGTAAGGATTAGAAATTGTTTTGGTTCATTGTAAAACAATCAGTAATCTTGAGTTTCTGTGTTCACTAGTTAATCCCTTTAGATGTCTCCACCTCGGGAAGTTTGGGTTTTAATTGTGTCGTAACAGTTTTTTGGCTGCCTGGTAGATTGTAACAACACTAAGTGGTTTATATAATGAATCATGAGCTCGTAATCTGATTTTTCATTATGTGTGCTACGTGTAGCGTGTAGATTCTCTTTTAAATAGATGTTGTCTAGTCATTGCAGTGAGGACGGAGTTTGTTCAGTTACTGAGGAAATTACACTTGGAAGGTCCTTGTTGTTGTTCGGATAGAAAATGTCAAAATGTAACTAATGTTTGGTTTTTGTGGTTTTTATGTTTTTTGTGGCGTGCAGAATAAATCTAAGATAAGATAAGATGAATCTTTATTGTCTCCCTCAGGAGAAATTTGTCTTGGACACGAGGCACGGCAACAATCCTACTCCAACAAACATAGAAACAACCCTGAAGTCTTTGCCCAAACATACAATCAAACCACACTATAATTAACCCACATCAGTTCCCGCTCCCAGTTCCCAGAAAACCCATTACACAATACCCCTGAGTAGAAGAAAAAACGTATTGCACAGAGCCCGACTGAACTTATTGCACGGATGTCCACATTATTGCACTGACCTACACAAAAGAAACCTACACATTATTGCAAAGCCCGACTAATCATATTGCACAAATGTCCACATTATTGCACTAACCTACACAAAAAGAAACCTACACATTATTGCAAGGCCCGACTAATCATATTGCACAAATGTCCACATTATTGCACTAACCTACACAAAAAGAAACCTACACATTATTGCAAAGCACGACTAAACATATTGCACAAATGTCCACATTATTGTACTGATCCACACAGAGAAACCTTTAAAAAAAATCTTTAGTAGATGGATGATGTACTGAAAAGGCTTCAACTCTGTAGTTTAACTTGTTCTTTTGTAATATTTTTGATAAATTCTATGAGTGACTATATCACGACCTCTCACCACTATTTTCCGTGGTACCAACACGGAAAGTGGTATAATTCCGTGTGGACACCACGGATATTGTACCATGAAAAGTCAATGGGATCCGTGGTCGTGATATATACACGGAATATGACATTATTATTATTTATATATTATTCTTTGTTATAGTGGCTCAATTATGAGTTTTTGTCGCTCAAGGTACTGTTTGTTACTGTCAGTTTGTAAAAGCATGTTTTTAACGCTGTTTTAGCAGTTTTATTGAGGTTTTAATGGGAGCACCATGGATATAGTAATGCGAAGTCAACGGGATCCGTTGTCGTGATATATACACGGATTATTACATTATTATTATGTATATATTATTCTTTATTATAGTGGCTAAGTTATTAAAAATTATATTTTGTGGCTGGACGACGCTCTGGCTAAGGTCTGGTTAGGTTAATGCACCACTTATGATTGGTTAGAACAGGGATTCCCAAAGTGTGGTGCCCCAGGGGTGCGCAAGCTGCCTCTAGGGGGTGCGCGAGATGAAAAATGTAATGGCGGTCTGATAATTTTTTTTTTTTCACACAATAAAGATGTATAAATAAACATTTCCTTTGTAAAATTTTAAATCAAAAACTGTAATTTTAATGAATAAATAAATGCAGGCTATTCAAAATGCGCGTCTGTAACGCCCACCAATGTAATAATGCCCACAAATGCATAATTAATTCTGTGGATGTGTCAGACCCGACACTTTTTCGGGGAGTGTAACGTTCAACTGAACTGTAGGCTATTCTGTAGTAACTGGACTCTATCTACCAAATGAATTACGTTTGCTTAGTTTGTTTTGGTTTCATCAATTTGTGCAAATGGAGGAGGAAAGACCTCCTCTCATCATGTGCGCGCTTCGGGTTTGCGCGATTCGGGTTTAGGAGCTTCACCTTCCATGAGAGAGACGCAACAACTGTTTGTCTGTTTTGGAGGTGGCAAAGAGATGAATAGATATTTCCTCACAAAGACTGTTACATTGGATATTTGCAAGTACATTACCCAGACCTATAAAGCTGGTAGAGGTGATGTGCCCAAATTCAGAGCGCACTCCACATGCGCTTTGCCACCTCGGTGGCAAAGCTCTATTCTGGGGTGCCAATGACGTGATCTGTAGTTTGCATTATTAGTTTTGCAGAAAATGCAGAAAACGGCCTGATGGTTTTATTATAAAACCATCAGGCCAACCTTAAGCCAAATAGTCGCCTCAGTGGCAAGTTTCTTTCTGCAAGGAGCAGTCAATCACTCGATTCTTTGTCTCTCTTCCTCTCTTCTTTTTTTCTACCTCTCCATAAAGTTACCGTCAATCCAAAACACTCGCGCTCCAGCGCGTGCTCGAGGGGGCGCGCATTGGAGCTGCAGCTCATAGTGTGTGTGTCGGGGAGGAGAGAGGGGGAGCGGGTGAAGGAGCAGAGGGGCGCCTATAATGACGTGCTGCTGTTATTAATCATATACATTACACACAAACGCTGTTAAATACAGAAAATGCACACTTCAAATCTTTTTCAAACATGAGCAACGAGAGGCTCCTCAGTCTCTCTGTGAGCGTCGTCGCTCTGACGACTCTGGTCCTGTTGACGACTAAAAAAGGCTCCACGGAGCAACTTGTAACAGGCAATGCAATACGATGCAAACAGTTAATCTTGGATAAAACATCTTTGTCGCAGGAGTCTAAGACTTCAATAATGGACGGGAACTCATGTCCGCCATCCACCTTCCGTTTGATGAGTTGTCTGAAGGCTGATTTATGGTTCCGCGTTACACCGACGCAGAGCCTACGGCGTAGGGTACGCGGCGACGCACACCGTACGTTGTGCGTTGCCGCGTACCCTACGCCGTAGGCTCTGCGTCGATTTAACGCGGAACCATAATTTAGGTTTAACAGTCCAGCTGCCGCGACACATCGCCTGACGGGGGTTTTACATGCAAAAATAAGATTTTTTATTTTGAATTATTTTGAACATCATGATTACATACTAATAGCCTAGATTTAGAATACAACATGTTAGTGAGACTATACAAAAAAACAAAAAAAATAAGCATCAAATTTTTGGGTGGGGGATCGGGGGTGCGTCAACCGGGTTGAGACATAGAAGGGGGTGCGCGGCTAAAAAAGTTTGTGAACCGCTGGGTTAGAAGTAGGAAACGCTTGTGGTTTTTGCTAAAAATAATAATTTCACATCACTTACGCCACCTCCGTCGTCATGGCGGCAGAAAACAACATGGTTAAATACTCGAATTTACGTTAAATACTAGAAAACACGGTTAAATACTCACTGTCAAAATACTGTTAATAATAATATATACATAATAGTAATGTCATAATCCGTGTATATTGCCGCGTTCCATTTACCTCCGAAATCGGAACTGGGAACTGGGAATGGCAGCCATCTTGGAATGGTAACTCGGGGGTGGTGAAGCTTCTCCCACTTTCCCAGTAGGAAATCCCACTTTGAGGGGCGTTCCAGTTGAAAATACTGACTGGGAACTGGGAAACTCCAACTTCCGAGGACAAATGGAACGCAGCATTAATCACGACCACGGATCCCATGACTTCGCATAGTACTATATCCGTGGTGCTCCCATTAAAACCTCAATAAAACACTGCTAAAACAGCGTTAAAAACATGCTTTTACAAACTGACAGTAATAAACAGTAACTTACGCGTCAAAAACGTATAACTTAGCCACTATAATAAAGAATAATATATACATAATAATAATGTAATAATCCGTGTATACCACGACAACGGATCCCGTTGACTTCGCATTACTATATCCATGGTGCTCCCATTAAAACCTCAATAAAACTGCTAAAACAGCGTTAAAAACATGCTTTTACAAACTGACAGTAACAAACAGTACCTTGAGCGACAAAAACTCATAATTGAGCCACTATAACAAAGAATAATATATAAATAATAATAATGTCATATTCCGTGTATATATCACGACCACAGATCCCATTGACTTTTCATGGTACAATATCCGTGGTGTCCACACGGAATTATACCACTTTCCGTGTTGGTACCACGGAAAATAGTGGTGAGAGGTCGTGGGCATTTCACTGATTTTTGTGAGATCAGGTTGGTAAAATTCCCGCAAATAATGATAAGCGGATCATCATCTGACGGCTCGCTGACGCTGCGTCCACATCGTCTCTCTCTTCACTGGTCATGTAAAGACTGCACCGGGCTCGGGCCGCCGTTGCCATGGAGCTGGTGCCCGTTTCTATGCATTGTGGGTAATGTAGTGTGAAGTCTTCCTCTCGTTGAGTATTTTAAATGTGCCGCCCGCTGGTGAAATGAGGAGGATTCATTGGCTTCCCTTCTGTCTCGAAAGACAATGGGGTGTGCGCCAGGGATTAGTCTGATGGTGGGATACAGGCCCTGCTGTGGCTAAACAGTCCGATTCCTGAGTGACAGTCTCTGCTGCAGTTTCAACAGATGTAAGGTGTGCCTGCCTCTGTGGGTGCTGATGCCACCTTCTGTTGCCTTCGCTCTTTCCTCTCCTCCCAGAGGTCCTCTCTCCTTTTCTCACTCCTCTGAATGCCTTGTTTGATGGCGAGCCTCCATTTGCTGCGGTCCACAGCTACAGCTTCCCAGCCTGCTGGGTCGATGTTGCCTGCCTTCATGTCTCGTTTGCAGACATCCTTGTAGCGGAGATGAGGCCTTCCTCTTGGTCTGGAGCCAGTGGCAAGCTCCCCATAAAGCATGTCTTTTGGAATTCTTCCATCCTGCATGCGACTGACATGGCCAAGCCAGCATAGGCGCCTTTGACTAAGCAGAGCAAACATGCTTGGTGTTCCTGCCTGAGCCAGAACGTTCTTATTGGAGATACGGTCCTGCCAGGTGATGCCAAGAATCCTTCTAAGACAGCGTAAATGGAAGGAGTTGAGTCTACGTTCTTGGTGGGAGTAGAGGGTCCATGCTTCACTAGCATACAGCAGTGTGCTGAGCACACAGGCTTGGTACACCTTCATCTTGGTGTTGATGGTCAGCATGGGGTTGTCCCAGACTCTCTTTGCCAGGCGGGCCATTGATGTTGCTGCCCTGCCAATCCTCGTGTTCAACTCAGCATCCAGGGAGAGGTTGTTTGAGATGGTAGAGCCGAGGTAGGGGAAGGCCTCAACCACCTCAAGGGTGTAGTCACCGATGGAGATGCGGGGGGTGCTGCAGACGTCTTGGCCCACGATGTTGGTCTTTTTCAGGCTGATCGTAAGACCAAACTCTCCGCAGGCACATGAGAATTGCCTAATAAGGCGCTGTAATGCCTCCTCGTTGTGTGCCGTCAGAGCATCGTCGTCTGCGAAAAGCAACTCCCGGATCAGTACTTTTCGCACTTTGGTCTTCGCCCTGAGACGTGCGAGATTGAAGAGATTTCCATCGCTTCTGGTGTGGAGGTATACTCCATCATCTGACTGGCTGAAGGCATACGACAGCAGCAAGGAGAAGAATATTCCAAAGAGTGTCGGGGCGAGCACACATCCTTGTTTTACGCCACTCCTGATTGGGAATGGGTCGGAGGCTGAGCCGTCATGCTGGACGATGCCTTTAGTATCTTCGTGAAAGGACTCAATCAACCTCAGGAGTTTGGGGGGACAGCCAATCCTCTGCAGAAGGATGAAGAGGCCTTTCCTGCTGACAAGGTCAAAGGCCTTTGTCAGGTCAATGAAGGCGATGTACAGCGGCTGCCTCTGCTCACGGCACTTCTCTTGCATCTGCCTGAGTGAGAATATCATGTCGATTGTTGACCTCCCTGCTCTGAATCCACACTGTGCCTCAGGGTAAATGCGTTCTGCAAGTGACTGCAACCTGCTCAATATGACACAGGCAAAAGCCTTGCCAACAACGCTGAGCAGTGAGATTCCCCGGTAGTTGTTGCAGTCGCTGCGATCTCCTTTGTTCTTATAGAGCGTAATGATGTTAGCATCCCGCATGTCCTGGGGCACAGTCCCTTCCTCCCAACACTGTAGAAGGAGTTTGTGGAGGTGGTTGAGGAGAGAGCTCAGCTTGCCAGCCTTGATGACCTCTGGGGGGATGCCATCACTACCTGGAGCCTTACCACAGGTTAGGGAGTTGATGGCCTTCTTGAGCTCCTCTAGGGAGGGTGGGATGTCAAGCTGTTCCATGACTTGCAGGGAGTTGGTGTTTTCCACTGCTGTGTCGGTGACCGTGTTCTCCCTTGCATTGAACTCCTGGTAATGCTCTGCCCATCTCTCCATCTGTTTGCCTCGGTCTGTCAGGATGGCACCTGAGGCAGACTTGAGTGGTGCAACCTTGGCAATACTTGGGCCAAAGGCTTTCTTTATGCCCTCGTACATGGCACCAATGTTGCCACTATCAGAGGAGAGTTGGATGCTTTGACATAGGTTCAGCCAATAGCCATTGGCGCATTGTCGAGCAATCCGTTGAGCATCACTTCGGGCCTTCCTGTGTCCAGCAAGTGTTTTCTCAGAGGGCTCCCTCTTGTAGTCAAGCATTGCCGCTCGCTTGGTTGCGATTGCTGGTTCTAATAGGGCGATTCCAGCTTCAAACCAGTCTGGATTCCTCCTCTCCTTCTTGCCAAAGATGTCCATGGCAGATTTGTAGGTGGCGTCTCGGATGTGGCGCCATCTCTCTTCGGCATTGCTGTTCGGGCAGTCCCTGAGAGCAACCTCGACAGTGCTGTTGAAACGCTCGCACAAAGCAGGGATTGATGTCCTTGCTATGTTGATGCGTGGGCGCCCTTTCTGCTTCGAGCGGTGGATTTGCTTGCGCTGAAGACGCACCTTGCTGACAACTAGGGAGTGGCAGTCAGCACTGTGGTAGCTGCGGGTGACAAGGACGCAGTTCAGCATGGACCTTTTAGTGATGACCAGGTCCAGTTGATGCCAGTGGTGTGATCTAGGATGCCGCCAGGAGACTCTGTGGATGGGCTTGGTGGAGAAGAATGTGTTGGTTATGCAGAGGTTGTGATAAGAGCATAACTCCAACAGTCTTTGCCCATTTTCGTTCAGCCGGCCAACGCCAAAGTGACCAATGCTGCAGGGCCAGGAATCGTAATCGTCCCCGGTTCGAGCATTGAAGTCCCCGAGCATGAACAGATGTTCAGTGTCGGGGATCTCTCTGACGGTGTTCTCCAGCTCCTCGTAGAACTCATCCTTTGTCTCGGCAAGAGAGCAGAGTGTGGGGGCATAGATGCTCAGGATATTCACCGGGCCTGAGGATGTTGATAGGCGGAAAGAGAGGATCCGAGCTGTGCCTTTTGATGGTGGTTCGACTGAAGTCAGTATGGTGTTTCTAACTGCAAGTCCAACGCCATGTATTCGGTGTTCCTCTGGCTCTTTTCCCTGCCAAAAGAATGTGTAGTCCTGTTCACGAAGGCTGCCATTTGAAGGAAGTCTTGTCTCCTGAAGAGCAGCGATGTCGATGTCGAGTCTCTTAAGCTCCCGATTGATGATAGCCGTTTTCCTGGAATCTTCAACCTGAAGTGGGTCTTCTGAAAGGCCAGGGCACAAAGTCCTGACGTTCCAGCTTGCTAGCCGTAAAATCCGTCCTTTCTTCTTTTTCATTTTGCCTGGTGCGGGGGTTTTACAGTCTGCTTTTCGGTCTTTACCCTGAGCTCCAAGCACCCATTGGAGCAGGCAGACTGTGGCGGGTCAGCACCTAATTGGCTGGGGGCTGCCCAGCTTGAGGCGGGCGGTAGCTGACCAGTGGAACTGACAAGTCCCTCCCACCGTCGGAGACAGCCCGTAGCGTCTGAGCTTACGCCAATCTGCTCTGGACTTATAACTCGTGACTGTAGTCTCCCGTGTTGTTTCTGCCGCTGTGGGTCAACGGCACTGGAGTAACCTCTCCAGGGCGCGAATCTGCAGTCTGGACTTATAGCTCGTGAAGTGACCTCTCCATGGCGCATGCCTGGGAAAAATATATGGTGATCCTGGGGTGCCCAGTCGTCAGGATCCCCCTCTCGGCCTTGCTGATGTGGTCCAAAGGAAAGCAGGGCAATACGTTTGGCATCAGCTTGGCTGCAGGAGCTGCCGGTAGGTGGTCAGCGGTGACACCCAGCCGCCTAAGGGGCTCCACTCCTGGTTTTCTGTCTGGGTTTACTCCCATAGACTTTCCTTCTCCCAAAGGTGTCCCACAAGGCAGGGGGGGTCTTTACCGTAACCCTGGTTTGGGGGCTGACAGGTACTGAGCCTTTGCCAGAGGCCGCCTGGAGGTGACGGTGGTTAGGGGTACCCTCATTCCGTCCCCTGGGTCCAGGCCCCCACCGTCGGATGCAGTTTAACGTCGTACCCAGGACTATTCCGTAATAATTGGAACAGTGAAGCTGAAACTCACATAATCTGAACAGTTCAAATTCCAGTTCTTTATTTGCAAATATGTTGCGTTCAGCTCAACGTTCTCACAGAAATGAACATGTTCAATGAAATCGTTCATTTGAACTCGTTCATGCACGACACTGCATTTGACTTTAGTAACAAAACAATGATGGTTACACAAATTTGAAAGAGTTAATTCTGTTTTCACCGAACTAGCACCATTAGCAAAAAATGTGGACATCGCCCGAGTGATTCTCCCGCAGTGTTTTACATTGTGCTCGTATGTAGCAAAACCTTCAAACCATTCGGGCAGTGACTCCTGTTTTTGGCTTTTTGGTTTGTCTGGTGCTCCAGTGCTCAATGTTTTAGTCACACAGCTGCCGTACAAGGCTCTGTGGTGTTTTGAAAGAGCTGGAAAAGGTTTGGAGTTTTACCCTGTGAAGTAGCAACGCTAGCGCAGCATTTCCTTCTTTTTGCAACCCCAATAATCCCACACTGCGGATGTACTGTTGCTCTTGGAGACTAAAGTTTCAGCCGATCCTGCTGCTGACAGGTCCGTCGGGCCAGAGGCCATTGCCTCAGTTTAGCGCGTTAATTAGATTAATTAATTACACTGCTAATTAACGCGTTATGAAAATTAACGCAATTAATTGAGTGGCAAAATGTGCACGCATTTGAAATTTGGCCCATTGGGGGACCCGTACATCACTTGGCAGGTCACTTCCCTCCTGCTTCTAGTCAAACTAACAAAGAAGGTGACAAACCTGGACGACTCAGGGGAGCGACTCAGCAAATCTTTGTTAGGGCCTTTGAACGGCAAGTTTATGTATAAAAAGAAAGAACACGGGACTATTAACAAGAACACGGTGATTTGTACATTTTGTAAAAAATAATTTTCCTATGACCGGAGCTGCTCCAGCCTGAATTATCATTTAGGCGCTAAACATGTCCGGACAAGTTCCACTGTAAACGTTACAGCTACTAGCGCTAGCGCAGTGTTGCCAACTTAGCGACTTTGTCGCTAGATTTTTGTTTTGATATTTTTATTAGGGGGTAAGGCACAGTTCAACAGGAATAAACAAAAAAAGATATACAGTCTACCTCCTTTTTTTTTTTTTTTGGATTAAGAACAGAACAAAAAATCCACACAAAACAATGACAAATACACGAAAATTATTATATTCTTATATATAAGTAATATTTAAGTATTTAAGCTAAACAGTATGAATTAAAAAAAATAGATGATAAAAAGGGGGAGAAAAAAAAAAAAAACCCAAAGCAAAAAAAAAAAAAAAAAAAACCAAAACAAAAGAAAAGTAAATAAAAAGATAAATAAAAAGGAGGAAGAAAGAGAGGAATGAGAGAAGAGGGGGAGGGGGGGATCCGTCAATCAGGAGGCAGGGAGTGGAGAGAGTGGAAGAATGTAAGAAAGGGAAGCCACTTATTATAAAATTTGTTGCAACTACCCTTCAGTGAATATTTAATCTTTTCCAGCTTCAGAAAAAACATGGTGTCGTTGAGCCACTGGGTACTAGAAGGAGCCTTAGTCGACTTCCAGTGGAGAAGAAGGTGGCGTCTTGCCAGTAAGGAAGTAAAAGCCAAAATGTCTATTTGATTTGAAGTAAACCGGCCATGGTCCTCTGGGAGCCCGAATATGGCAACATGGGGGGAGACATTTATATTCACCGAGAGTATTTTTGACATGGTGTCAAAATAATTCCTCCAAAAGCGAGAAAGTAGTGGGCAAGAGTAAAACATATGGGTTAAATTGCAGGACGAGGCATGACATTTGTCGCATTCGTCAGTGACACTGGGATAGATCTGTGAGAGTCGAGCTTTAGAAAAGTGGACTCTAAACAGTACTTTAAACTGTATAAGTGTAAGACGAGCGCAGGATGAACTTGTGTAAATTTTTTTAAGAGCAGCGTCCCACCAGTCATCCTCCAAATTTAGATCCAGTTCATCTTCCCAGACAGCCCCAACTTTAATAACTGGAGAGAGATCGAAAGACAGAAGGTCATCGTAAACCTTAGAGATCAGTGATTTTTGAAGTGGATCGTGGTTTAAAAGCACCTCCCACTGTAGACTCGGCGGAGAGGATGGAAAAACTGGAAACAAAGCTTTAGCGCAGTGTCTAATCTGAAAGTATCGAAAGAGATGAGAAGGCGGGAGATTAAATTCACCTGAGAGATCTGCAAAGCTGCGAAAGATACCATCCTTGTAAAGATCTCCAAAACTTTTCAGGCCCTTATTATGCCATATGAGAAAGGTTGAATCTGTAAGCGGAGGTCGAAATAAATGATTGTTCAGTAATGGAGCTAAAGTAGATGCTGACTTAAATTTGAAGTGTTTCCTAAATTGATACCGAATTTTAAGTGTGGAGTGAACCACTTGATTATTTGTAAAGACAGAGAGGTTGGATGGAATAGATGAGGTAAGTAGAGCAGGTAAAGAGGATGAAATGCATGACTGTGCCTCCAATTTACACCATGGCATATTCACCGATTTGAACCAAAATGAAATTTTTTGAATATGTGCTGCCCAATAATACAGTTGGAAATTGGGAAGTGCCAGTCCGCCATTGAATTTACATCTCTGAAGTGTGGATTTGCGGATTCTAGGAGCCTTCCCACACCATAAGAAGTCAGAAATAGTTTGATCAATTATTTTAAAAAAGTGTTTTGGTAAGAAAAGTGGAAGACAATGGAACAGAAATAGAAATTTGGGCAAAATGTTCATTTTAACTGTGTTAATTCTTCCAATTAACGAAAGAGGTAAGCTTTTCCATCTATGGAGGTCAGATTTAATTGTAGACATTAAAGGTGAGAGATTAGCAGAAAAAAGAGAGCTTAACGTTCTGGTTACGTTGATCCCAAGATACCTAAAGCCGGAAGGACTAATCTTAAAAGGGATATCTGACTGTACGAGCTGTGTTGCTGAGTCATTAATGGGATAGCATTCACTTTTAGATACGTTCACTTTATAGCCTGAGAAAGACCCGAATATCTGGAAAGCAGATAAAATTGAAGGAATGGAGAGGACAGGATCCGAGACATATAACAATAAGTCATCAGCGTAAAGTGACAGCTTATATTCTGTTCCCAATCGGGAGATCCCAGTAAAAGTGGGGGAGGACCTCAGAAAGATTGACAGGGGCTCTATAGCTAGTGCGAATAATAGGGGAGAGAGGGGACACCCCTGTCTGGTGCCACGGGCTAGAGTAAAAAAATTGGACTGAATGCCATTAGTGGAAACGCTTGCTTGTGGAGACGTGTAAAGGAGACGTATCAAAGAAATGAACCCATTCCCCAGCCCAAACTTCTTCAGTACAGTAAATAAATAGTCCCATTCAATCCTATCAAATGCCTTTTCAGCATCGACCGAGATTACGACTTCAGGTGTTGTGGTGACAGTTTTAGAGTGAATAATATTTAAAAGTGTCCGCACATTAAAGAATAACTGTCGCCCCTTGACAAATCCTGTCTGTTCATTTGAGACAATAGTTGGCACAATGTTCTCCAAGCGATAAGCCAAGGCTTTAGCAAGAATCTTAGCATCTACATTTATTAACGAAAGAGGTCTGTATGAGCCGCAGAGAGTTGGATCCTTATCTTTTTTTAAGAGGAGACTTATGGAGGCTTGCCTTAAAGTGGAAGGGAGAGTGCCATGTTCCAGTGATTCCTTATAAACAGCATGCAATAAAGGGGACAATTTATCCTGAAATTTCTTAAAAAATTCCACTGGAAATCCATCAGGGCCAGGAGCTTTGTTATTTTGCATACTTCTCACAGCGAGATTAATTTCTTCTACTGTTAATGGCGAGTCAAGATTTTTAGCAGCATCGGAGCCTATAACAGGAAAGTTGAGGCTATCTAAGAATGAATTCAATTCAGTGGAGCCAGATGGAGATTCAGACGTATATAAAGAGGAATAAAATGAGTGAAAGACAGAATTAATGGCGGTGGGATCCTGATGCAATGAGCCTGATGAATCTTTTATCTGAAGGATCATACGTGAGGCTGCCTGGCGACGTAACTGATGAGCCATGAGCCGACTTGCCTTGTCTCCATGTTCATAATATATGGAGCGTGATCGTAAGAGAAGTCGCTCTGCGTCATTAGTGGTAAGGAGATCAAATTCAGTCTGTAAATCGACACGTTGCTTAAGAAAACTGGGAGAGGGGCAAGTAGCAAGTTGTTGGTCCAATTTTGTGATCTTAATAGAGAGTTCTTGTAATTTGGCTTTCCGGGACTTATTCAAGTGAGCAGAGAAGGAGATAATTTGTCCCCGCAAATATGCTTTTAATGATTCCCACAGCAGTGAAGATGAAATTGGTTCCATATCATTTTGATTTATAGAGATGTAATCATCAATTTTAGTTGTAATAAAATTGGTGAACTTATCATCTGAGAGAAGTAATGTATTGAACCTCCAAGATGTTGAGTAGCGTGGCTGTGAAGAGAACTGAATATCCAAAGAAAGAGGAGCGTGGTCGGAAATCACAATAGGATGATAATCAACAGACAGTACTTTGGGAATTAGTTTAGCATCAATAAAATAATAATCAATCTGAGAGAAAGATTGATGCATCTGAGAAAAGAAGGAATATTTTTTGGTACGAGGGTTATAAAATCTCCAAGGATCGGTGCAACCGTTCTTGGACACAAAATCTGAAAGAGACCTCGACATTGAAGAAGGAGTCAGATTTCGTGGGCTGGAGCGGTCTAGTTTGGGGTCAATTACGCAGTTCATATCCCCGCCAATTATAAGAAGACTGTCGTTCAATGAGGGGAGACATTCAAAAAGCTTGTTCATAAAGTGTGGGTTGTCAAAATTGGGGGCATATATATTAACTAATAATATGGGAATATTAAATAGCGTACCCGCCACAATTAAGTATCTGCCGTTTTTGTCTGAAATCACCTTAGAAGCTGAAAACTGCATTGACTTACCAATTAATATAGCAACCCCTCTGGCCTTAGAGTTGAAATCAGAGTGAAACACCTCAGAAACCCAGGGACATTTAAGTCTGACCTGGTCTTTGGTGCGCATGTGGGTTTCCTGAAGGAACACTAAGTCAGCTTTAAGACGTCTCAGGTGAGCAAATATTCTCGATCTCTTAATTGGACTCCCCATGCCTTTAATATTCCAGCTCAACAATCTCACAGAAGTACCAGTATTAGTGGCCATATGTTAAATTCCTAAAGATAGAGATGTACTGAATGCGGATCCCCAAGGAAGGAAAGGAAAGAAAGGGATGGAGGGAGGAAAGAAAGAAAGAAAGAGGAAAGAAGAAGAAGAAAAAAAAAAAAAAAAGGGGAGAAAAAAAAAAAAGAATAAAAAAATAAAAAAGGGGGAAAATTGAAAACAACAACAAACTTAACCTACTGAACCCCCCACCCCCCACCCCCCAATTGCACTTACAACGACCCCATCCCCAAACGATGGAGAACCCAGTGCAAACTCCAGAAGGAGTCAGATCCCTGAAAAGAACACTTACGGCTTTAAGCATAACTAATAACCAAAAAGCTTCGTGTTGAGCTCCTGCAAGCCCAGCAACATTAACAGAGAGGTACAACCAATCACGACCAAGTTAAACTGAAAACCACATACCGTGTATATATGGGAGAAAAGAGAAAAAAAAAAAAAAAAAAATCCGACACTGATGAACTGAAAAAAGTTCAACTAGACTTTGAGCGACGTGATGAAAGCGCTGGCCTCCTCTGCCGACCTGAACTCCCTCTCTGCGCCGTTGTGAGTGATGCGGAGGCGGGCGGGGTACAGCAGACCGTAGCGGATCCCCGGGATCTCGCGGAGCCGGCGGCGGACGTCATTAAAGGCGGCTCGGGCACGGGCCGTCTTCTGGGTGTGGTCGGGAAAGACAGAAAAAGTCAACTCTCCGCACGTAATCCGTTGCTGAGCCCTGGCTCGGCGCAATATATCCACACAGTCTGTATGATAGTGCAGACGGGCGATGATGGGACGAGGGCGCTCTCCGGTTTTCGGCTTCGGCTGGAGGGTGCGGTGCGCCCGGTCCACGAGAGGCTCCTTCTCCAAGTTGAAAGCCTCCTTGAGCAGAGAGGGAATATCCGTAACAGCAGAAGAGGTGGAAAAATCTTCAGGAATTCCCACGATCCGTATGTTATTGCGCCGGGATCTCGCCTCCAGATCCTCGCATTTATTATCCAGCCTCATCAGTTCCGTTGACAGATGCTCCACTTTAGCCTGTAAGGTTGTGATGTCATCGGTGCAGGATGAAAGAGATGTTTCCATTTCACCCACGGTGCTCTTCAGAGCGCGCACATCAGACTGGATGTTTGTAATGCTGCTTGATAATTCCGACTTCACCGCTTGCAGCTCAGTCTTGATGCTCGACAGGTTTTCATTTAAAGCAGCCTGAAGCTCCGCTTTGAAAACAGCCGCCATCTCAACGCGGAGTGATGCGAGCAGCTCGGCCTTAAAGTCGTGTGAAGGAGCGGCCCCGGCGGCCTCGGCCAGGCTGGACGGGGGGTCACCACGAGGCGGGGATGCTGCGTGCGGAGAGGGCCGCAGCGGTGGTGCGGATGGTTTGAGTTTTGGAGGCATTTTGGTCGGAAAAAATACGGGGCCAAAGTAAAATAATGAAGGTCGGGAAAAATAAACCGAAGGAAAATGAAAAAGCTGTACCAAAAATAGATATTTTTAAAGGTTGTTGCAGGAGCTCAAAAAAACACCATCCATTAGTCGCTACACCGGAAGTCTTTGTCGCTAGATTTAGCGACTTTTCAGACCCCTATAGCGACTTTTTTTCAAAAAAGCGACTAGCGACAAATCTAGCGACTTTTTCCAGTGTTATTGGAGACTTATCTGGTGTTTTGGAGACAATGTTCAATTCGGCCTCTCGTCCGCCGCTCTGCGCCGAGCGCACATAAATGAATGGGTAAATGAATGGGTAAAGGGGCTTCCGGCTTAGCGATACATGGGGTGAGACGTGCTTAGCGGAGCTCCTGCAGAGTTAATTTTAATTCTTCATTTATTGGCACTTTTTGCATCACTCCCACGGCTTTGGTTTTAACTAACTTATTTTCAACGCGGTTACATCGACTACTTACCAACGGAAATGCCTCCAAAGTCCATTAAAGCGGGGAATAACCCTTTAACCCGCGGCCTGCGGCTCACGCTGTCTCCTCGCCCCGCGGTGATTCTCCTCCTCCGGAGAGCACCTGCGCCGCACCGGCTCCCGCCGCGGAGTTCAGCCAGCTCAAAACCGAACTGCTCTCCGCACTTCGCAATGATGTTGCGGCTATATTTAAGACAGAGCTACAAGCAGCATTGAGTGACAATTTAACTTCTATTAAGTCCGAGCTGCTTTCCCTTAAAGCGGATCTTTCTGGCAGTATTTCCTCCATGAAGGCGGACGTCGCAGGACTCACAGCCACGGTTACTGGGATGGAGCAGTCTCTCTCAAGCTGCTCAGACGACATCGTTGCTCTCCAGAAAAAAGTTGATCGTTTGTCGAAAGAATGTGTGAGGCTGGAGGACAGATGCGAGGATTTGGAGTCAAGGTCTCGTCGGCAGAACATACGGATTATTGGTGTCCCGGAGGAGGATCCTGACTCTTCATCTGCAGCCGGTGTTTCCAGGCTCTTATCGGAAGCCTTCGCCCTCGACGCGGAGCCAGTGGTTGACAGAGCTCACCGCGCTCTCATGCCAAAGCCCAAGCCCGGGGACCGGCCCCGCGCTATTGTGGCCAAGCTCCATTATTACACGGACTGCGCTGACATCCTCAGAAAGGCGAGAGAGCGGCAGCGGATAACGGTTCGGAATATGACCATCTCCGTCTTCCCGGACCACACCGCCAAGACAGCGCGGGCGCGCGCTGCCTTTAATGACGTGCGCCATCAGCTGCGAGAGATTGAAGGGATCCGGTTTGGATTGCTGTATCCCGCCCGGCTGCGTGTAACCCATAACGGCCAGCAACGGGACTTCACGGCGCCAGATGAAGCCTTGGCATTCATCAAGAAAATAAAAAAAGTGACTACCAGCTAGTTTTCTGGGACGATTTATCCAGCTTGCTGTCCATGCGGGACTCTGGCCCTGGGTGAGTGAGTCAATTCATAAAACGGGACTTTATGTCGTAATTTTAATTTTTAATTTTTATTTTTTCTAACTATCAATGGGAACAGCACCGTTTAAAATTGAAGGCCTAATCATTTCTCTGGTATGATGCCTTGATTAGAAATATGCACACACCCCTGTCTATTGTTTAATTTGTGTGTAGGTGTGTGCGTGTCTGTGTGGTTGTGCGAGTGCATATATGTATATATCATTGCTCTACAGGCCAAAGATCTCCTTAATTTAATTGATGTTTGTTGTTACCCTGACAAGACGGCGATTGTCAGAATGGCTCAGACTGTTGGTCTTATATGCCTCATATTTTATGTTTATTTTTTTTTAAAGGTTTTAACTCTGCAGGAGCTGACTTTGTTTTTGTTTTTGTATTTAGCTTTATAGTCGAAAGCATCTTTTTTTGAGAATGGCTTCCTTTGAAGCCTGCACGGCTGTTTCCATCGTTTGGGGATGAGATCATCTAATGTGCGTTGGGTGGGTGGGCGGGGGTTATGGGTTGTTGGCTTTCGGATTATGTCTCTGTAGGTATGTATATACTCCTGAGTTTTGTTTGTTTTGGTTTTCCCTTTTACCTCTTTTTCTTATATTTCCTCTTGTGGTGGGTGAGTCTGTCTTATTTTCTCTCAAAGAATGCCTATATGAACGATCGTAATCTGCACAAGCCTGATACTGGATCAAACATCGGATTCACTAGCTGGAATGTTAGAGGTGTGAATAATCCAATTAAGCGATCAAAGATTTTTTCACATTTGAAACGCTTGGACACTGACATAGCTTTCCTTCAGGAAACTCATTTGCGAAATAAAGATCATTTCAGACTCAAACGTGCTTGGGTGGGTGATATTTTTCATTCAAATTTTGATTCTAAGTCTAGAGGAGTAGCAATTTTGATCAACAGAAGAGTTAATTTCTCCGTCTCCAGGACAATATCCGATAAGAATGGTAGATATCTTATTGTTGCGGGCACTCTATACTGTAACCCTGTATTGTTGGTGAATATATATGCCCCTAATTTTGATGACCCCAATTTTACAGATAGGCTGTTTGGCAACCTCCCTTTCTTAAATACGCATATTACAATACTGGGCGGTGATCTGAATTGTGTTATTAATCCTTCTTTGGACCGTTCGAATCCTCGTACTTTGACTCAATCCTCTATGTCAAAATCTATTACCGATTTTACAGTCAAGAACGGGCTTGTTGATCCGTGGAGGTTCTCACATCCTGGAGATAAGGAATTCTCTTTTTTTTCACAAGTACATCAGTCATATTCACGTATTGACTATTTTTTTGTTGATGGCTCTCTTCTTTCCAAAGTTACTTCTGTCCTATACCACCCAATTGTTATTTCAGATCACGCCCCTCTAACTTTGAATATAACATTGTCTGAGCGCCCGCGTTTTTCTTCTCCCTGGAGGTTTAATCCGTTGCTTTTATCCGACGATGCATTTAATGTTTCTATATCTGCTTCAATAGATGATTTCATTGCATTAAACAAAACAGATTCTACCAGTTTTTCGCTAGTATGGGAATCACTCAAAGCATATTTGCGAGGACAGATTATCTCTTATTCAGCATTTGCCAGTAAAATCCGCAGGGCTAAATTACAGGAGCTCACATCTAAAATTCAGGACATAGACAGACTAAACTCAGTTAACCCAAGTCCGAATTTACTGAAACAACGGCTTGATTTGCAGTCAAAATTCGATCTTATAGCGACAGCCGATTCTGAATGGCTCCTATTACGCGCTCATGCCAACTATTATGAACACGGCGATAAACCAAGCAGGTTATTGGCTCATCAATTAAAAAGGCAAGCAACGTTGAGACTGATTCCCAGCATTAGAGATTCTACTGGCACACTTACCACCGATCCAGTCGCCATCAACACAATTTTAAGTCATACTACTTATAGGAGCCAAATAAGGTTGTCATTCACTGTGTGTGTGTGTGGGTGGCGCTGTGTGTTACCTGAGCCACAGGTACGTGTATAAAGGTGATGACGTAACATTGTTTGACAGATGTTTGGCCCGGAAGGGCAAATGGTTTTTGACCGCTGTGGCGCTAAAGTTACACTTCATGCTTTGTCTGATCAACATTAATCAAGACGCAATAAATATTGTTTTAATCGCATCAGAAGAAAGCGTCCTGGCTCGTCCATCACCGCCGGGGAAAGTGGGCAGCAGCAGCCAAGCGCGTCGACCAGATCCCGGTCAAACATTCTCAGTAGCCAAGCACTGGGCTTGGCTCCTACAATATAGTCAAAAACCTGCACCTGTTGGATTTCGTTCAGACACTTCTACACGTCTGGGACGTAAAGGAGGCGACTCGATAGGACGAGTGTAGCTGGTGGAAGCTGTTTGGACTTTTGCGGTTTCAAATCATCTGCATCCGTCTTGGGATGTTGAGACTCGGGAGCTGCTGAGCTGCGGTGCGCTCATCACCTGAGAACCGGAGCAACGCTCACCTGACAACCGGAGCAGCGCTCACAACCTGAGAACCGGAGCAGCGCTCACAATCTGACAACCGGAGCAGCGCTCACAATCTGACAACCGGAGCAGCGCTCACAACCTGATCACAATCTGACAACCGGAGCAGCGCTCACAACCTGATCACAATCTGACAACCGGAGCAGCGCTCACAACCTGATCACAATCTGACAACCGGAGCAGCGCTCACAACCTGATCACAATCTGACAACCGGAGCAGCGCTCACAATCTGACAACCGGACCACCCGGATCACCACCTGAGTCCCGGAGCATCGGATCAGGAGCACCAGATCATCGGATCACTGGTTTACCGCGGTGCGTAACGCATGGAGGGGCTGCGGTGTTGACGTGGAGCTGTGGCTGAGTGGGGCATCGGATCAGCTGATCACCGCACGGCGCCCAACTCACGGAGGTACGTGTAGCGCTACACTGTTTAATGGCCATTTAAATTGTGTGCACAAAAATTAGGTGTAAATCCAATGCATTGGTTGCCGAAGCTGGGGGGACATAAAACTTTGCGTTGACTATTCGTACACTGCGAACTGCTCATTGACTGTGTTTATTCAGCATGGATCCACGCGGTGCGGTGTCGGACTTAATTAGTTATGACGGGACTAATGTACAAACTGCCGGTAAACCGCATAGCTGGACTGGCGCTGTTGAAACACTGACCCAAAAACGAGTGGTTAAGCTTACTGCAAAGGCGCTTGCCAATGAATTGGACAGGCTGCAGTCTGACAGAAAAGCCAAGTTTAATAAAGCAACTAACATCAGGAAATCAATTCAATGTTTAATGTTAAAGCATGAAAAAACACAGGTAAAAGATGCTTTTAAAGAGTTGATTGAAGTGCGTGGTGAAGTTAAAAATGTGCAGGATACATTAATGGGTCTACTGCCATGTGTTGAAAGGGAAAAACATGAAACATGGTTTAAAGCAAAAATGTTGCCTATTGATGAATGTATTGCAGATGCAAAAATGTGGATTTCATGTGGTGAAAGAAATGAAAATGATAATGTGGTGGATGACATTAATCCTAATGACAGTGTTTCAAATATTGAAAAACGCTCAAGTCATAGGAGCCATCACAGTGGTAGGTCAAGTACCACATCCTCTGCAGCCATAAAGGCTTCAGCAGAAAGGGCCGCACTTGTTGCCCGTGCTGCAGCGTTAAAGCAAAGGCATGCTTTGGAGGAGCAGGAGGAGCAGCTGAGGAGGAAAAGAGAGCAGCTTGATTTGGAAGCTGAAATAGCTGCGTCCACTGCTAAGTTGGCAGTATTACAGGCTTCAGAATGCAGAAGTGCTTCTCGTGCATCCGGTAATGGCATGAATTCCTATTTGGAAAGGAAGACCGGAAAAAGGGGAACTGTCACTATGTTCAATCCTATGGCCGAGGAGTACAAGCCTGAAACGTTGCGGTCAACACAAGAGGATTTAACAAAATGGTCATTACCACCCAACAGAACCATTTCAAAGGACGTGCGACCCAAGGAAACTGAACAGTGGGTTAGAGCTGCTTCAAGGCATCAAGACAGCCACAATGAACAACAACATGAAAACACATTTGAAATATCACAGCATCTTCAACAACCATCAACAAATGCTCAACCTACTTACCATCAGCAAAGTTGTTTCAATCCGTCTGGAGACATACTTACCATCATGCATAAGCAGAATGAGATAACAACAGCTCTGGTGCAGCATCAGCATCTGAGATCACTGCCACCACGAGATATCCCCACATTTGAAGGGGACCCTCTCCAATACAGGACTTTCATAAAGGCCTTTGAGCAAGGAGTGGAGGAGAAGGCAAGTAAGGC
Source organism: Cololabis saira (assembly GCF_033807715.1). Classification (NCBI taxonomy): domain Eukaryota; kingdom Metazoa; phylum Chordata; class Actinopteri; order Beloniformes; family Belonidae; genus Cololabis; species Cololabis saira. Next base: position 4,238,998 of record NC_084587.1, on the reverse strand, counting down.
AGATTGTCTGTATTATCTCGAACAATTCACCAGAGGTCAGCCACGTGAATTGGTGCGTAGCTGCCAGCATATGGCACCTGAGCGTGGCTACACAGTGGCAAAGGAACTTATTCAGAAGCACTTTGGAAATCCATACAAAATCGCAAGTGCATATATGGAAAAGGCTTTGGCTTGGCAAACAATAAAACCTGAGGACGTCAAAGCTCTCCAAGCCTACTCTTTGTTCTTGCGTGGATGCTGCAACGCCATGGAGGAGCTCCAATACATGCAGGAGCTGGATATGCCAGTGAATATGAGAGCCATTATGTCAAAATTGCCATTCAAATTAAGGGAGCAATGGAGAACCATAGCTCATGACATAATGGAGAACACCAACCAAAGAGCTCACTTCAAAGATCTGGTCATATTTATTGAGCGTCGTGTCAGAATTCTTTCTGATCCTCTGTTTGGGGAGATACAGGATCCAATATCTGGCCACACATCACAACCCAGGAACAGAATGAAGGGAAATGTTGTTGCCACCACAGTAACATCTATGGAAGTGCCTGAAGGAGTTGAAAGGTCACCGATATCAGACTCGGAGAACGCTGAGAGAGCTGGATGCCTTTGCTGTGCTCGTAGCCACTCTTTGGAAGAGTGCAGACAGCTTAAAGGAAAGAAGCACAAGGAAAAAATTCAATTTCTGAAAGAAAAGGGGGTTTGCTTTGCATGTTTAAGCGTTGGTCATATGAGTCGTGAGTGTGAGAGACGCTTAACATGCAAGGTATGTGGTCAAACTCACCCCACTGTGCTTCACATCAGAAAGCAACCAGCTCCGGATACGTTGGATGCATCTAGCCAGACATCACACCAAACATGTGGACATACAGGGGCCGGTAAGGACCGGTGTGTTTTGTCCATTCTCCCGGTGAAGGTTAAAAGTGCAAAGGGAAATCAGATCATAAGAACCTATGCCTTCTTGGACCCGGGTAGTTCAGCCACATTCTGCTCAGAACATTTAATGCGGAAGCTGAACGTCACAGGCAGAAGAACCAACTTTCTGTTGAGCACAATGGGGCAAAAAACTGTTGTTCCAGCCTACTCATTGACTGGTTTGGAGGTATCTGATCTGGACAGCAATGACTTTCATGATCTCCCAGAAGTTCTCACCCAGATGAAAATGCCAGTCACTATCGATAACATGGTAACATCGGAGGAACTGGCTAAATGGCCATATTTGTCCAAGGTGAACATCCCAAGCATAAAAGCGAATGTCGAACTGTTAATTGGAACCAATGCTCCCAAGATACTGGAACCATGGGAGGTCATTAACAGTTGCGGGAAAGGCCCGTATGCCATCAAGACAGTGCTGGGATGGGTCGTTAATGGTCCACTGAATGGTAACGGTGGTGCCTCGGAGGCAGAGCTTCCCATGGCCATGGTGAACAGGATCTCTGTGTGTAAACTCGAAGAAATGCTGGCTGAACAGTATAATCATGAGTTTAATGAGAAGACCACAAAGGAGAAAGAAATGTCCAGACAGGACCTCAAGTTTCTGGAAATCATGGAACATTCTGCAGTACTTCAGGAAGGAAGGTATTGTTTGAACTTGCCTTTTAAGAACAAGATAGTCTGTCTGCCTAACAACTTTGCAGTGGCTAAACAAAGAATCCAGAGCTTGAAGAAAAGGTTTTTGAACAACAAAAACTTACATCAGGAGTATGCTGGGTACATGGACACACTCATAAGAAAAACCTATGCGGAACAAGTGCCTCAACAGCAACTGCAGTGTAAAAAGGGGAAGGTGTGGTACATCCCTCATCATGGCGTCCACCATCCGAGGAAAGGATCCCTCCGTGTGGTGTTTGACTGTGGAGCCACCTTTCAAGGAACATCATTAAACAGCGAACTCTTGCAAGGCCCTAACCTCACCAGCTCATTGCTTGGTGTCCTTATTCGCTTCAGAAAGGAACCAGTGGCATTCATGGGAGACATCCAAGCTATGTTCCACCAGGTGAGGGTCTCTGAGGAACACAAAGATTTTCTCCGCTTCCTCTGGTGGCCAGATGGGGACGTTACTAAGGAACTCGTTGAGTATAGGATGTGTGTGCACCTTTTCGGTGCAGTGTCGTCCCCTAGCTGTGTGGGCTACGCACTAAGGAAAACTGCTAATGACAACCAGTCTGAGTTTTCGGATGAGGTGATTCAATCTATCAAGCAGAATTTCTACGTGGACGACTGTTTAAAGAGCTCAGCCACTGAGGAAGAAGCTAGTCTGTTGATCAACGATCTCAGTGCTTTGTGTCTCAAAGGGAGCTTCATTTTGGAAAAGTGGACCAGCAACAGTCGCGTTGTGTTGCAAGCCATCACAGAGGAGCAAAGGGCCAAAGACCTAAAGGAGTTGGATCTGGACCGAGATAAACTTCCAGTGGAAAGGGCTTTGGGTCTACAGTGGTGTGTAGAGACTGACTCTTTCAGGTTTAAGATGGAGATGAAACAACAACCCCTCACCAGGCGTGGTATGCTGTCAGTTACCAGTTCTGTGTATGACCCGTTGGGTTTGTTGTCACCAGTCACATTGCTAGCCAAAATTATGCAGCAAGAGCTCTGTAGGAAAGGTTGTGGATGGGATGATGGCTTGCCACAGGACATTTTATCCCAATGGAAAGGGTGGTTGAAAGACTTGGATCAACTAGCTGCATTTAAGGTGGATCGATGCATCAAGCCAGTGGATTTTGGAGAAGTCAAACAGGCCCAGTTACATCATTTTGCCGACGCCAGTGAAAGTGGATATGGAACGGTAACATACCTCCGGATTTTAAATCGTATAAACATCATTCATGTCTCCTTTCTGCTTGGTAAAGCCAGAGTGACACCACTGAAAGCTGTAACTATTCCCCGACTTGAGTTGACAGCAGCTGTCCTTGCCACCAGGGTGGACTCGTTGTTAAAGGCAGAGCTGAACTTCCAGTTGGAGGATTCCGTTTTTTGGACTGACAGCACTTCAGTATTGAAGTATGTTAACAATGAGGATAGACGCTTTCACACATTTGTGGCCAACAGAATCTCAACCATCAGAGAAACATCTGAACCCTCACAGTGGAGATTCGTCAGTTCCAAAGTTAATCCAGCCGATGATGCATCCAGGGGAATGAAGGTGTCCGACTTTCTAAAAAACAGTAGGTGGCTGGAAGGTCCCACATTTCTTTGGAACCAGGAGGAGGATTGGCCACAAACTGTGTTGGACATCTCAGTGGACACTAATGACGAGGAGGTCAGAAAGGAGGCAACGGTGAACAACATCAGCGTGTGTGACATGTCTAATCCTACTGGCCAGCTCATTACCTACTTTTCTGGCTGGAAAAGGCTGAAGAGAGCAGTTGCCTGGGTCCTCAGGTTAAAATCTATGTTGTTGTCAAAGAGTCGCTTGAGGAAGCGGTTGGAGGCTTCTGGCACTATTCATCCAGAGGAAAGAGGTCAGGACAGCTGGAGGCAGGCTGAAAGGCAGAGGGTCACATCAACATGCAGGAATGGCACTTTGATGCTGGATGAGCTAATGGGAGCTGAGGTGGCCATAATTCGCTATTGCCAGCAGCAGAGATTTAGGGAGGAGATCTCTGCTTTGTCTTCTGGGAAAGCGACAGTGAGTCGACGGAGTCCCATATATAGGCTGGATCCAGTGTTGGAGGACGGGCTCTTGAGAGTTGGAGGAAGATTGAACAGAGGAGCAATGCCTGAAGAAGCTAAGCATCCACTCATTCTCTCAAAGGATCAGCACATCTCTATGCTTATCCTCAGACACACACACCAGAATCTACAAACAAAGACCAACATTATTGAGAGACCAGTGACAAAGCTCTGTTTGGTGCATGGCGCATAGATTTGTTTGGCTGCACTGTATTTTGTCATAACTGGGTTATAACATTTTTTTTGGCTCCTTTTTGTTTTGTTTATTTATTTATTTTTTTTTTAAATTGTTATGTCGGTCTGCCATCAACAATTAGGGGCCGGTGTATAGGAGCCAAATAAGGTTGTCATTCACTGTGTGTGTGTGTGGGTGGCGCTGTGTGTTACCTGAGCCACAGGTACGTGTATAAAGGTGATGACGTAACATTGTTTGACAGATGTTTGGCCCGGAAGGGCAAATGGTTTTTGACCGCTGTGGCGCTAAAGTTACACTTCATGCTTTGTCTGATCAACATTAATCAAGACGCAATAAATATTGTTTTAATCGCATCAGAAGAAAGCGTCCTGGCTCGTCCATCACCGCCGGGGAAAGTGGGCAGCAGCAGCCAAGCGCGTCGACCAGATCCCGGTCAAACATTCTCAGTAGCCAAGCACTGGGCTTGGCTCCTACACTACTCCTCTCTATATGAATCAGAATCTCCACTTGACACAGCAGAAATGACCTCCTTTCTTGAAAGTATCACTGTTCCTACTATCAATTTGGATGTGGCTAATGGCCTCGATGCTCCTTTTAGCTTGCAAGAAATTGCTGCCGCCATTGAAGCTATGCAAAGCAACAAGGCCCCTGGTCCCGATGGGTTCGGCGCTGAGTTTTTCAAAAAATTCAAAGACAAATTAGCCCCCCTTCTACTCTCAATGTACAATGAGTCCCTTGATCATGGCTCATTGCCTCCTTCTTTAATGCAGGCGTCCATTGCCCTCCTTTTGAAGAAGGACAAAGACCCTGAATCACGCACTTCTTACAGGCCCTTGTCTTTACTGAATGTGGATGTCAAAATTTTAGCCAAAGCACTAGCAATTCGTCTTGATAAGATCCTTCCTAGCATCATATCTGAGGAGCAGAATGGTTTCATCAAGGGACGCCAGCTCTTTTATAATGTTCGTACACTTCTAAATGTGATTTTCTCTAAAGATTCTTCTCCACTTCCTGAAGTTGTTATCGCGATTGACGCTGAAAAAGCGTTTGATCGTGTCGAATTTAACTATCTTTTTGCAACACTTCATAAATTCGGATTTGGACACAGGTTTATATCTTGGATTAGACTTCTTTACACTTCCCCTCAGGCCAGCATTCACACCAATGACAACTACTCCACTTATTTTACATTATCACGTGGCATGAGGCAGGGCTGCCCTCTCTCCCCTTTGCTTTTCGCTCTATCCGTCAAACCACTTTCAATTGCTTTAAGAACTCTTCCTCTATTTCGCGGAATCTCTAGGTCCAATGTGGAACTCAAATTGTCACTTTATGCAGACGACCTCCTTTTATATGTATCTGACCCTTTAACCAGCATTGCACCAATATTATCTCTGTTGAAGAATTATGGATCCTTCTCCGGCTATAAGGTCAATCTTCACAAGTGTGAATGCTTCCCCATAAACACTTCTGCTTTACTACTCAAACAATCTGATATCCCCTTTAAACTCAGCCCGTCGGGCTTTAGTTACTTAGGGATTAATGTGACCCGCACTCTGCCCTCTCTTTTCACCGCTAATTTTTCCCCACTGGTAACTCGAGTGAAGGCGGACTTACAGAGGTGGAACTCCCTACCATTGGCGCTGATAGGAAGAATTAACACAGTGAAGATGACTGTATTGCCTAAATTTCTTTTTTTGTTCCAATGCACTCCTTTATTTCTACCAAAATCTTTTTTTAAATCACTTGACCAAATTGTTTCCAACTTTTTATGGGCCGGTAAGACACCCACTCAAGTTAAAACAGTCTATACAAAAAAATGTTAAACATGTTATTGTTGTTGCAAATTATGTTCATGGTTTACTGTGACTTGTTGTAGGCTCCTACAGGTAAGTGGAGTATTAAGTTATAAACGAAAACTAAACAAACCCCCCTAAAAAAAACAAATACTATGAAAAAAAAAACTTTAAAAAAAAACAAAAAAAAAAACCTAAGTAACTCTGCCAGAGTGCGTCTTTCGGGTCACTTTGCCGGTCCCAAGCCCGGATAAAGGAGGAGGGTTGGTTGTAGAGCTAGGAATTTCCCCCTACATAACAATTTTTTGATTAAATTTGCTGTTATAACATTTAACAATACAGGACAAAACTGATGTGTGTAATGTGGATCTAGACAAAGCATTAAAATCATTAAATGTTGTTTATGTTGAAATTATTTTTGTACATTTGTAGTTCTAAACATATTTAGGGTGTTTTTTACTCACTTTTGTCTCTCCCACGACATTATTCCTCTCTCCTACAGCGTCCATTACAGTTATATGCAAATTGCCAATTATGCAAATTAGGCGATGACGTCATTTAGTGACTTCTAGCGACTTTTGGGACAGCCAATAGCTACTTTCCTTACTGAGGAGTTGGCAACACTGCGCTAGCGTGAGCTCATTTGGCCAACCCACGCTTGCAGAATCTGGGAAACAAATGAGCAATGCCACGGCAGAAAAACTGACAAACTCAATCCCAAAGTGTGTTGCTGCTGATTGCAGGCCAATTTCAATCGTTGAAGACGAGAGACTCAAGGAGGAATGGTGTCATGACCAAACCATATTAAAACCACTCCCCCAGGCAAACGTGCACAGATGCACGACCAACTGAACAGGAAGATATTTTTTCTTTTGAATTTCATTTATGAAACACACTTCCCCAATAAAAATGTGGATTTCAAATCTTCTCTTCTTAGTGTTTTCAATTGATTAGTCATGCACTGCAATTTTGTAATGTCCTAGAATTCGAATTCTTTATTTGGGGACCTTTATCAGATATGAGATTAAAATGCAATTAATTAGATTAATTAATTATAAATCCTGTAATTAATTAGATACATTTTTTAATCGCCTGACAGCACTAAAAAAAAGAAATGTTTTCTTTTACTGCCATACATGGGGGGAAAAAAAGTACATACAGTGGGGCAAAAAAATATTTAGTCAGCCACCAATTGTTCAAGTTCTCCCACTTAAAAAGATGAGAGAGGCCTGTAATTTTCATCATAGGTTCACTTCGAATATGAGAGACAGAATGAGGGGAAAGAATCCAGGAAATCACATTGTAGGATTTTTACTGAATTAATTGCTAAATTCCTGGGTAAAATAAATATTTGGTCACCTACAAACAAGCAAGATTTCTGGCTTTCACAGACCTGTAACTTCTTTAAGAGGCTCCTCTGTCCTCCACTCGTTACCTGTATTAATGACACCTGTTTTAACTGGTTTTCAGTATAAAAGACACCTGTCCACAACCTCAAATAGTCACAGTCTAAACTCCACTATGGCCAAGACCAAAGAGCTGTCAAAGGACGTGAGAAACTAAATTGTAGACCTGCACCAGATTGGGAAGACTGAATCTGCAATAGGTAAGCAGCTTGGTGTGAAGAAATCAACTGTGGGAGCAATTATTAGAAAATGGAAGACATACAAGACCACTGATAATCTCCCTCCATCTGGGGCTCCATGCAAGATCTCACCCCGTGAGATTGAAGCCGAAATAGAATTTTTTGGTAGAAACACAACTTGTTGTGTTTGGAGGAGAAAGAAAGCTGAGTTGCATCCAAAGAACACCACACATACTGTGAAGCATGGGGGTGGAAACATCATGCTTTGGGGATGTTTTTCTGCAAAGAGACCAGGACGACTGATCCGTGTAAGGCAGGGGTGTCCAAAGTCGTTCCTCGAGGGCCGGTGTCCTGCGTGTTATAGATGTGTCCCTTTTTTTATCAAACCGTGATACAAGGAGCTTGGTCATTACCAGAACTATCCAGACTTCGATGACAAGGTGGTGACGATGATTAATTAGAATCAGGTCGGTTGATGCAGGGAAACAACTAAAACATGCAGGACACCGGCCCTCGAGGACCGACTTTGGACACCCCTGGTGTAAGGGAAAGAATGAATGGGGCCATGTATGGTGAGATTTTGAGTGAAAACCTCCTTCCATCAGCAAGGACATTGAAGATGAAACGTGGCTGGGTCTTTCAGCAGGACAATGATCTCAAACACACCGCCCGGGCAACGAAGGAGTGGCTTCATAAGAAACAATTCAAGGTCCTGGAGTGGCCTAGCCAGTCTCCAGATCTCAACCTCATAGAAAATCTTTGGAGGGAGTTGAGAGTCCGTGTTTCCCAGCGACAGCCCCAAAACATCACTGCTCTAGAGGAGATCTGCATGGAGGAACGGACCAAAATACCAGCAACAGTGTGTGAAAATCTTGTGAAGACTTACAGAAAACATTTGACCTCTGTCATTGCCAACAAAGGGTTTATAACAAAGTAATGAGATCAACTTTTCTTATTGACTAAATACTTATTTTCCACTATAATTTGCAAATACATTCTTTAAAAGTCCATTTTGTCTCTCATAGTTGAGATCTACCTGTGATGAAAATTACAGGCCTCTCTCACCTTTTTAAATGGGAGAACTTGCACAACTGGTGTCTGACTAAATACTTTTTTTGCCCCACTGCATAAGTGTGTTCTTGTATATGAGGTGCCAACCTTTTGAGGAGAGCGTTTCCATCTTCGACCGAAACCGGGAGCTTGATGACCACAACCTCCTACTCTCGTCCTGGACTTAGTGGGATCAACAAGCGGCTCTGAACTCTGAAAAAGAAGAGTTTTTATATCAAGTTATCAGGAACAACGACATCTTCTGAGGCTTCACGCCAAAGGTGTCCGACTATTTGATCAGCATCGTAGTTACTGTGAAAGCACCGCCGGTCCTGCAAAAACCAAATCCTCATTAGATAATAGTATCTACATTTAACTAATGACAGTAGATATAAAGTTACTACTACTGTGGTCGTGTGGCAAACATTTGACTGACAAATCGGCTCTTCGAGCCACTTACTGTAGGGAAATACTGACTGGTCTCCATTAGTCAAGAACCAGGCGCTGGCTTTGCTTCCATCTTTTTTTTTCATTTTAGTTGGGGTAACGAATAGTGGGAAAAATTGTAAGTACACAATCATGTTAACATGTTCCTGCGGGCCAGATAAGATGAGGTGGCGTGTCAGATCACGCGCCGGGAGTTTTTCATGTCTGCTTTACTTAATCAAGAAGTTGTCATGTGACTAGAACATTTTTTTTACATTTGATTGTACAGAGAACCAATCTAAAGAAGCCAAAGGGATGGGATGTCAAAAATGGTGTCATCATCTTGGCTGCAGATTACTGGAGTCGTTGCCACGGCAACCCATGCAAAACAACCTTGTCATGATCGGATGTACAAATCCTTCTTGATCTCTTATGGTAAATGAAATAGCAGCGATGAAAGTTCGTCTTCGGGGTCTGATTTGGGAACATTTGGACGTGTTGAAGCTTGTGGGCTCCGCATGAAAATATCTTTTTTAGAGGAAAAGAGTTCAGTGTGGAGTCTAGTGTGACTTTAGAGTGATTTGTTTCGGGGACAGATGATTTGACTTACTTAAGGGATCAGATAGTGGATATGTAAATATTTCCTCTGTCATCACGTCATCATCTGAGAGAAACACATAAAAATCACACCCTCGTTCCTGCTGCACGCAGACTGAACCAGGATGGAGAAGATCATCTTCAGACTCCTCATCATCACAAGTTCATGCAGTTTTTCTGCAAAACATGTCTTCATCAAAGACAAACTCCCCTGGCTGGAGGCTCGTGACTACTGTCGGGAGCATCATGTGGACCTGTCTTCCATCGGCACTCACCTGGAGGAGAAGGTGTTCATGGAGTCTGTGGATCTGAACAAGACTGGATGGCTCGGTCTCTACTGGGACTCTGAAACGAGTAAATGGAGATGGTCAGGAGGAGCGGACTACATGTACCAGGACATGCTAAATGGTTATCTTAAGAAGAATTACCATCTTGTTTGGAGTCCCAATGGACTCTTAGGTTTGATCGACTACAGTCTGCGTGGCTTCTTCTGCCTGAACCTGGCGGTGGTGCCGGAGGAGAAGACCTGGGAGGAGGCTCTGGACCACTGCCGGGGGGCCGGCAACGACCTCGCCAGCCTGCTGTCCGAGAGCGAGAGCGTCCTGGTCCAGACCCAGATCCAGCACAGCGGGGTCAGCGGGCCGGTCTGGACGGGCCTGCGGTTCCTGGGGGACCGCTGGATGTGGGTGAACGGGGATCCGCTGGAGTACGAGGCCTGGACCAGAACCGGGGACCAGGAGGACCAGGAGGACCAGGAGGACCGGTGTCCGTTATGGAGACGCTGCGGAGCTTTGACCCCCGAGGGAACGTGGGAGGACCGAGACTGTGGAGAGAAACTCAGGTTCATCTGTGGCTGAGTGAGACGACCCTCAGTTACCCCCACTTTCCCTCAGTTACCCCCATTTCCCCCTCAGTTACCCCCATTTCCCTCCAATTAGCCCAGGGGTCGGCAACCCAAAATGTTGAAAGAGCCATATTGGACCAAAAACACAAAAAACAAACATGCCTGGAGCCGCAAAAAATTAAAAGTCTTGTATAAGCCTTAGAATGAAGGCAAATGGCGAAAGTCGAAATGTCGAGAAAAAAGTCAAAATTTTGAGAAAAAAGTCGAAATACCGAAAAAAAAGTCGAAATGTTGAGAAAAAAGTCAATATATCGAGAAAAAAGTCGAAATGTCGAGGAAATAGTCAAAATATCGAGAAAAAAGTCAAAATACCGAGAAAAAAGTCGAAATGTTGAGAAAAAAGTCGAAATGTCGAGGAAATAGTCGAAATGTGGAGAAAAAAGTCGAAATGTGGAGATTAATGTTGAAGTACATTCGAGAAAAAAGTCGAAATGTTGAGAAAAAAGTTGAAATGTCGAGATTAAAAAGGAAAGGAAAAAGGAAGAAAAAAAGGAAAAAAAGAAGAAAAAAAGAGAAGAAAAGGAAAAAAAGAAAAGGAAAAAAGAAGATAAAAAGAGGAAAAAAAAAAAAAGGAAAAAAAAGAAAAAAAAAGGTCAAAACATTTTTGAAAAAGCTCCAGGAGCCACCAGGGCGGCGCTAAAGAGCCGCATGCGGCTCTAGAGCCGCGGGTTGCTGACCCCTGAATTAGCCCAACTGTCCCTCAGTTACCCCCACTGCCCCTGTGGAGACTGTGGAGAGAGACTCAGCTTCGTCTGCGTCTGAGTGAGAGAATAACATCAGCTGAAGAACTCTGTCTGCTTTGTAAAGATATCCAACTACAGCAGATAAAATGTTCTGATCGGGTCCATCTGACTCATTAAAATCCTTAAAAAAAAGGTTTTATTTCATTTTAACGCCTCAGAATGTCCACCATCAGTCTTCTCTACAGCTCCCCCCTAAGACGTTGCTAAACACGTAATTATGTTAGTGTTTCCTGTAACCTTTGTGTTTTATCTTAATAGCATTTTTGGACAACTGTAGGAGGATATAGTTCTTTATAAGAGTGAGAAGACCAGACGACTAATCAGCTGCAGACTAGTTAGAAAAAGAGATTCAGTCATATTTATACTGGACCACATTCGGGTCTGTAAAGATTCGAAATTATTTTAGTTAATTGTAAAACCACAAATATTCTCTACATTTCCAAACATCACAATCAATAATCTGAGTTTTTCTGTATTTGAATTGTGTTTTAACGGTTTATTTGCTGCCTGGTAGATTGTGAGAACATTAAGTGATTAATAAATGACACTTTAAATCACCAATCACGAGTCTGTAATCTGATTTATTGTTATTATTATTTTCTACGCTAATAATGGCTGATATATTTTTTTTTTGTTTATAAATCCCATTTTCTTACAGCCAACTTCTGTGTTCATAACATCTAACTTTGAATGCTTAGACCTTTTCTCGGGTCGACCTGAACCATTGGTTTACACTTGCAGCCCACTTCCAAAGCGTGCTGGATTTTGTTTTTGAAATGCAAATGCTGACGGTATCATTCTTATTTCAATGACAAATTAATATATAGTAATTAAACCTTTAGTCTTTAGAAAAACATTTGTGTCACTGGAGGCTGTTCACAGACAACTGTATAGTCTTTTTTCCTCTTTTTACTGTCTAATATAGATAGCGTTCTTGGTAAAAAAACAAAAAAAACATATTTATGAACTCTGCGCACAAATTGCAACTCTCTGGCTTATCAAAAATACTGTCTTTGAATCAATACTAGACAAATAGTGATTAGAGTTAAGCAACATTTAGTCAAATTTAAACAATTTGAAAGTCAAATAGCAGCAAGCTTTCTAGGATCTGGTTTCACTCACCACAGGAATCATTACCAGCAAGAGATTTCTTTAAATATTAGTTGTTTTTTTTATGAATGAAGGCTGGATCGAGATGGTTCAGGGACGAGGACATACTTTACGTAAGTGTAATATAATATAATGTACGGTGCTGGTGACTTAGAGAGGTTGGAGCTTAGATACTCGGGTTAGTTAAACTTTAACTGTTAAAGGATAAGGAAGTAAGAGGTCGTGTTGAATGTCAATGAAATATGGTAAATGAAAAACTGACGGTCACCCCAGATGGGACTCGAACCCACAATCCCTGGCTTAGGAGGCCAGTGCCTTATCCATTAGGCCACTGGGGCGTTGACGCATACTGGAGGCAGAACAAAAGCTTTTAACGGCACTAAGCCAGAACCAAATAGTATATATCATTCTGCCAATGTCCGTGTACATAATTCTGAACTATTTTAGGTTTCCAAATTTGACTTTCACAGAGACAATCGTGATTCAGAATCACGATTATTGTGGCGCAGCCGTGTCGTTGTTCTGCGTTGCTAAGCAACTTGGGATAAACCACCGGAAGATCAATTTCCTGAAACGTGAGATCGGCTGTTCCAACAGCTTTCAAAATAAATGCCATCCGACACTTTTACTACACTAATTGCAACTGCCTCTTTTGGGCTTACATAATAAATGTTACACTTAACCAGCTCAGAAAAGGATATGGAGATCTATAAATCAACAATTCGCGCTGAACGGGCACTGAACCGCTGTACAGTATCGTTATGTCAATAAGGTCTGATTTTATTTTGAAAATTGTACAGCGGAAATGCTGTTAAATGTATGCTGTTTAAGTTTAAGCGCTAACAGCTAAAGATACAACGAGGTTTCTCAGCAACTAAGGACACTGAATAGAAGGAAAAATACTTTTAACACGCTATTTTCGGAACATTTTGTTGACAGATACCCTTTTCTTTTTTTCTTCAATTACATACCAAAGTGCGCATGCGCAGTTAACACCTGAACAGCTCGTTACTGTTATGCTGCTAATATCACAGCTACCTGAGTTAGTGATAAACACGCTTTTACAAATCCTTACTAACACTAACGTTTTCAAAAAGGACTTTTCATAATGGTAAGGAAAGCACTTTTCAGCTATAACAGTATAGTTTCTCTTTTTATTTGTTTACATTGTCATTTAACTGTTGCAATTGTCCTCTAAAGTGTTTCATGACATGTATACTGACAAACAAATATTATTTACATTGAAAAGAGTTTATTTCGTGCCCTAATCTGATGAAATGAAATGATGCCCTCGGACAGATCCTCTCACGCGTGAAACCAGCGCTGGGAGGAGAAACATCAGCGAGCTCCAGTGAAAAGAAGAGGAAAAACAAGACCAAAGTTCCCAGTTTGGAGGAATATCTCCAGCAGAGAGATTACCTGGGGGCTCAGACCTTACTGGAGGTACCTCATTCACACAATCTTCATCTAAACTTAATCTCAGTCCACAATAGGACATTATTTAATCTACTGCATACTTTTATTTCTGTAGAGAACTGAGCACCTTAATACACTATCAGACACAGCTCATAAATTTGTAACATACCACCCATTTAAAGAGGAAATGATCTGCAAAAACGTTAGATTGTCATTTGTTTGGACACCAATCCAATATAGAGACTATTTACTATATAATATATAGAGAATAAAAGCAAGGGAAGGCAATTTCATACACGAAGGCAACTCAAAGTGCTCTACAGAGACACTGAAATGAAAGATATATGAAGAAATAACATAAGAATGAAAATAAAATGTATAATAAAAGCACAAAAAATACATTTGGACCTCGAAAAAGAATAAAACAGAGATAAAGTAGATGATGTGTAGTGCCCTGGAGTCAAGTTTCTCTATTTTTGTCTCCAATTAACCCTTTTTTTTAAATTACAGGGCTGAAATACAAAAGCATAGCACCAAAACACATACTTTAAAGTAACAGTTATAAGCACTTATGCTGGAAGAATTCATTGTCCATTCTGAGTTATTCTAATGTTTATAGTTTTGATTTTATGTTAATTTGAATTGTTTTTGAATACATGCCCGCCTGTTGGCTGAGTTGTGATGTCATCAAGTACACAAGAACACTGATGTTTCAATTGCAGAAAGACTGAACTGAAGCTCCAGAGTCGTGCTCGTCAAGTATGAACTTCCTTGTACACAAGTCAAAACTTTAGTGTAACTGAAAAGCAGCGATGCTCTACAGTCAGTGGTGCTCCTCCAGGATATCGACCAATCAGAAGACAGTTCCCTAAACTCCGCCACAAAATTGTCTCACTCTCCAGAAGCAACTCAGCTTTTTTTAGATGATGTCTTCTTTCACTTTAAGTTATTGCATCCTTTTACAGTTATATTAGGTGAGGAGGTGCTCTAGAAGTATCAAGGTTTAAAATAAATATTCCATATCCTGTTAATTATATTGGAAATGATCATATTATGTCCACTCTAAGTAAAACCAGCAGCGTTTGTCCAGGATCATAAAGTACCAGCTATTAATCATAATAATTATACATAGTTAAAACACTTACAATAAATTCAGAATTATAGTTGCGACGGACACTATTAGGGTTCATTGACAGTTTTGTAAATGTTAAATTACAAAAGAAATAAAATAATTTAATCCAATGAAGTTATAGTCATAAATATTATAAACTCCGGGTTTGGGGGTGAATCCAGGAACTTCCAGGCTACGTATGTTTTCAAAGTTACCCATATAACAAAAATACTTGTTCTTTGCCTGGAGATTTCAGTGAAATTAATACATTTTAAAATTCCAGACTGAAGTTTAAAAATTAAGATTAATTCCTTAAATTAAGGGGAGATGTAATGAGATGGATTGATTGACAGCTTGCGAGCTCACATAGAACTACTTGATTTCACTAACTTCAGTTTCATAGAGAAGTTATCCTTGTCTTTCCTATTTGTTTAACGTGTGAAGATTATCTTTTTTCCCCGGATATGAATTCTGGAGCAGAATTATACTCTACAGACAGCGTTTCGTACGGTGGTGCTGCAGCAGCTGACGTCTGGTTGTGTCTTTCTCAGTTCAAGAGAAGTATCGGAGAGAAAGAGGAGAATGCCGACCTCTGGATCGGCTACTGCGCCTTTCACCTGGGAGACCACAAACGAGCGATGGAGGTAAACGCTTCCCTTCAGCGTTAAGATAACAAATTCTGCACTTAATGGTAGCGAACGTGAGAAACCGTGTGATGGGATTTTTTTGTTTTAGGCTCTGATGACATTAGTGATAATCTCTGCTCATCTTCTGACAGGAATACAGATCTCTGACTGTGAAACCCGAATGTCCTCCAGACGTGTGGGTGTATTTGGGCTGCGCCCTATTTTTTCTGGGGCTCTATAAAGAAGCTGAGGAGGCTGCGGTGAAGGGTAGGAACGCCCGCGGAGATATTTACACGTCCTGAATGCTAAACAATTAACACACACCTTCATTTTGGACACTTAAATCAAATATACACGGCTGATTTATCATGATTAAGTGGTTACTATTCAGGCCAATCACAATATTGTATGAACTTAAAATGCACATATGTAAACTGGGACATACAGGACTGTCTCAGAAAATTAGAATATTGTGATTTTCTGTAATGCAATTACAAAAACAAAAATGTCATACATTCTGGATTCATTACAAATCAACTGAAATATTGCAAGCCTTTTATTATTTTAATATTGCTGATCATGGCTTACATGATCAAAAAATTAGAATATTCTGGGAATCTTAATCTTAAACTGTAAGCCATAATCAGCAATATTAAAATAATAAAAGGCTTGCAATATTTCAGTTGATTTGTACTGAATCCAGAATGTATGATATTTTTGTTTTTTTAATTGCATTACAGAAAATAAAGAACTTTATCACAATATTCTAATTTTCTGAGACAGTCCTGTAAAGGAAATAAGTGGAAAATGGACTATATATGTCTTTTGTAAAGTCTATCCAGTGTGACATTGGTGATAAATTTGCTTTTGTCATCACAGAAATATGAAACTAAAACTACCATATTCTGGCTTCAGACATTCAGAATCCAGCCCCACACTCACAAATATTTTTGGTTGTCATTACATGTCTATGTCATGTTTGACTTTACTGGTGAAGTTTGATTCAAAGATGAGATTTTAATCAACTAAGTACACCTACAACGTACATGGTCTTTTTTGTTCTGCTGCAAAATTATCTGTTCTTTATTGTTTAAATTGTGTTTTTGTATTTTGATTGCTGTACGGCCTTGAGTGCCATGAAAGGCGCCTAACAAATGAAATGTATTATTATTATTATTATTATTATTATTATTATTATTATTATTATTACACCTCTATAAAAACATAAGGCTGTCCGGTCTGGACCATTGAGGTGTCCGTTCACACAATGCCAAGGAGAAAAGACATAAGCAATGTTAAAAAGGGCAAGAGCTGCTTATCCGACACTACAGGCCTTAGATAGCATGTCAAATGTTAGCATTCATGAACTGAATTACTATTTCCAGGAGGATTTGGGGGTGAAAGTCTCGTCCCTCTAAGAACAACATGGCGTGATGGCTTATGTTTGACCAAACTGGCGCTAACGTGACTGAATAATCATCATTATAGTATTATTTAGGGCTGGATCAATTAAAATGTCAAGAATCAATTCGATTCTGATTCTTAAGATTCAGAATCGATTATCGAGATTTGATTCGATCCAATTCGATTCCGATATTGATTTGGGTTAGTGTTATTAAAACTGTTTTTTGAGCTGTTGCATGAATTATATGACTGTAGTTCTGCAACATATTAATACTAGTATTATATTGAGATTCAACAGCAAGTATTGGCAGCTAATGATGCTGTAAGGACCAATCAGCTCCCAGAATGCTGATAGAACTGCTTTCAGAAACATCATGGGTCAGAATTACCAAACAGATCCAGGGAGGAAACAGAGACGGATGAAATCTGTTTTAGTTTTTACCACATTCCATTTTTATTTTTTCCATTTTCAGTCCATTTCGGTTTTTCATTTTTGATAATTTGGTTTTTAGCATTTTATGCAAATGTAACCTCAAGACAGTATATAAAGTAATGAAATATAGACAATTTATGCAATTATAACTGAAAACTTTAATGTTTTCATACCTTTAAACATATTTAAAGGCAAAAACATGGCACCAGTTATTCTCGTTACCAACAAAACATTCCTTTTTTGGGCATAAACAAAAAAATACCAAAAGTTGTAATGTAATGATGAAAAAAAATGTATCTTTAGACATACGAATCGATTTTTAGGAATTTATATGAGAATCGATTTAGAATCGGAAAATCGATTTTTTTCAACACAGGCCTAGTATATATAAACTTTATTACGGGCTCTAGACCCAATATCAAGACATACAACATAAAAAATAAATAACAACTACATAAACACATAAAAACATACTCTTATTCATGAGAGTCTAGTATTATTCACATTATGTGAACCTAGTTTTCCACTATTTGTGCAAAGACTCTAATACGTAAAGAATGTAAGATGATAAAAGATGACTTCTCTGGTGTCATTTAAAAGATATTTCTGTGCACCTAAACTACTATCTTAATTATTAGAGGTTGTTTTTCCCAAGAAATCTGTCTGAAAGGGTTTAAATCTGAACAGCTGTTCCTCTTTTGTTCTGATGTAAGAGGTAGCTATGCATCTCCTCTTTTATTCTGAAGGCTCATTCTGAGCTTCAGTTACACAAAGATTGCTCACTAGATTTAGCAACCCCTGCTGGAGGTGGAAGCGGTGTAATTTTACACCAGCTCTCTCTCATTAAACCCCTCTTCAGCCGGCGTGGAACCGCTGTGTGAGATCAAATCACAGTGATGTGATGGGAGCGAGTGACTCATGCCGTTATTCTCCCGAGACCTGCCGTCTCTCTGAATCTGCTGTCTTTTGTCCTCCGCAGCGCCCAAGTCGCCGCTCCAGAACCGGCTGCTGTTTCACTGTTCTCACAAGGTTCGGAGAAACAACACCGTCACCACAATACTACCTGCTTTCCTCTGATTGTCCCGCCTGACACCTCAGTGCTTTTAAACAACCCCGACCTTGTAGTTCAACACATCCGTCACTAGTTCCCAAACATGATTTATAGAGGGAATGCATTGACGTCACTTCCCCACTGGACCCTTACTCGCACTGAGTGGCAAAAGTGGCTGCATCTAGTGGAGAAGACGGGATAACAGCCGATTATCGGCTTAAATTAGCGTCAGTTGGACTTGACAGTGACCCGTACAGTTACCCCAAGAACCAGTGGTCCATGGACATTAATGTTTGGCCACGAATCCAGTTTCCTGATATTTACAGGACTGTCTCAGAAAATTAGAATATTGTATTAAAGTTCTTTATTTTCTGTAATGCAATTTAAAAAAAACAAAAATGTCATACATTCTGGATTCATTACAAATCAACTGAAATATTTCAAGCCTTTTATTATTTTAATATTGCTGATTATGGCTTACAGTTTAAGATTAAGATTCCCAGAATATTCTAATTTTTTGAGATAGGATATTTACGTTTTCTTAAGCTGTAAGCCATGATCAGCAATATTAAAATAATAAAAGGCTAATGTAATGAATCCAGAATGTATGACATTTTTGTTTTTGTAATTGCATTACAGAAAATCACAATATTCTTAATTTTCTGAGACAGTCCTGTATATGTACTTAATTTCTACGCCGGGGAAATACATGAAGCAAAGCTTGAAGGCATACAAAAGTCTTGACACTTGGTCCGACTTCAAGGCAGGATTTGTTGGTGAAATTAAAGTGATGAAGACACCGAACTTTTTTTTATTTTACCATTTAAGGTTAGCTACCCAAAAATCCAACACTACTTGATACAAAATGGGAACCGCAAATCCATGTTTCGGTGCCTGGAATCCAGTTGTCTCTGCGTTTCTTATTTTTCGTGAGTCTGTAAAACGATAACTCCGATTTCTTGTTAAATCTATGAGTACAGTCGATCTCACGACAGCTCTTTCCCATTTTAGATGTTTTCCAGTTGCTCAAACTGAAAGTTTACGCTGCCACTCAGTCTTTCTTCCACTCAGTGGGCGAAACCCGCTGTGGAGTCCTATCTGTGACGTCATGCGCATTCCTTCTACACAACCCCGACCTTGTAGTTCAACACATCCGTCACTAGTTCCCAAACCTGATTTATTCTTTGTCACTCTCTTCCCCGTCGCTGTAATTTGTAAAACCATCCCTCGCTCTTGTCTGTTGTATCTCAGTTTAACGATGAGAAGAGACTCATGGGTTTCCACAAGAACCTTGAGGACGTGACGGAGGACCAGCTGAGCCTGGCGTCCATCCACTACATGCGCTCGCACTACCAGGAAGCCATAGACATCTACAAACGCCTCCTGCTGGAGTCCAGGTCTGTTGGTTCTTGTCCCTCCTTTTCACGCTCCTAAATCAGCTTCACAATCCTGCTCTACTTTGGCCCTGTCCCAATACTTCCCCTACCCCTAGTTTTCATCCCTACCCCTAAATTTTGCGCGTTCCCGTGAGGGTAGTGGTGTCCCAATTCCTCTTTTCACCTAGGGGTAGTGAAGAAAACTAGTGTAGTGGCTATGAATATGTCCCTACGGAGCTAGTGTTTTCCGATGCTCACTAGCGGATCTAGGGACGTAAATATTTCCCAGAATGCTTTTCGTCTGGATTGAATCAAAAAAAAAAACATGGCGGACATTTCTTAATTTTTAGTGAATAAAATCAATATTTTGAGTTAGTTTCTGCATAAAAATGCGTTTTGATTACATTTCTAGTGAGAAATATATATTTTACTTTCATAATATTCACTCAGTGAATGTACATAATCACTCGTTTGCCCGTTTGCCGAAGATCACGCCAGAATAAAGGCTGATTTATGGTTCTGCGTTACACCAATGCAGAGCCTACGGCGTAGGTTACGTACTCTACGCCGTAGGCTCTGCGTCGATTTAACGCGCAACCATAAATCAGCTCCGGAGCTGGCAGGCAGAAATCTCGAAATTTTCGGAGCAAATTTCTTAACAGGCGTAGCTACAACTGTTAGATTTCATCTATTAAACCAACATTTATCTTCCTAAATGATTTATTTCAGCCAGCGGTAATTCTCCACAGAGCTGCCCGGGACGACGCCGCAGGTGGATCACGTCTGTACTCCGGCTGCTGCTGCTGCTCCGAGCCGGCGGCTCTTATCATCTCCGAAAACATCGGGTCAAATTTCTTAAAAGCATAGCACCAAATTTCTTTCCCCAAGAGCCCAGGTTGGGGATCTTAACGGTTACTTTTACGCCCGAAAAAATATTAAAACTTAATAAAGTGGCATATTAACAGCGCTACAGCTGAAATTAAAACAGCTTTTGGCTCTCGGCTTCCTGATTTTAGTGGTGGTGCTGAAAGTAGGAGTAGGGGGAGTATTGGGACAGGCCCCTGGGAAGATTTCAAGTGCCCTAAAATCTGCCCTTCTTTTTTAGGGTTAGTGATAGTGAGGGAGGGCTAGTAGTAGAAAGTAGGGCTAGTGGAAGAAAGTAGGGGGTGTATTGGGATTGGGCCTTTATCACGGCCCGTGAAACCACGACGACGGCGGTCCCAGTGCTGGTGCAGCAGGTCTGGGAGCTGGTTTCCTCCAAATCCCATGGGCTTTAAATGCGATCGTTACGTCAGAGGTCAGATTGTGGTTTTGTGGCATCTGGGGATCAACTGTGCTTTAAAGTTTACATGTTAGCTGCAGATATCTCTGTTTGTTTTTTATCTCCATGAGAGCTATGAAGAGTTCTCCTGAGTTTCTATGAGCTCTGCACCGAAGGGAATCCAGGCATCGCCGCGGTAACGCTCCTGAAGACACAAGTGTTTGTTATGGGTTCAAATCATCTTGTGATAATAGTACCTTATTTATCCCTCAGTCAGTCTGGATTTCTTTAAAAGTAATGTGAAAACATTAGAACCCCCCTTTCTTTTTTTACTTCTATTTTATTATTATTATTGTTATTATTTTTATTTTATATATTTATCTTTTTATTTTTATTTCATTCATTGATTAAAATTAAAGAACAATTTAATATAAACACAAACGTTCCTAAATTCTGAATGAAAGGGAGCAGAAAGAAGAATAATTTGATTTAATCTGCCCCTTTACCCCAAGGAATCCATTTACAAAGAACGTAAATTAAAAAACAACAAAATAAAATAAAAATAGCACAGACTGTCACATTCCTTTTTAGTTGCCCAGTTAATTCCATTCAAACGATGATTATACCCCTCATGACGATGGGTAGGTCAATCAAATGTAACTAACATATTTCATTATATTTCTTGAACATACTTGCTTTAATTGTTCTTTTGAATGTGATGTTTGATTTGTTTTCTTTGGTTTCTTTGTTCAGATTGTCCCATAAACTGATTTTCATGTAAACAATCTGATCCTAGTGAGTCTTAAAACCAGGCAAATACAACCTCAGACCAACGACATACAACCTTTTTTTCCACTGTGCTATTATTTATTCAACAGAAATGAAGCCAAAAATAAATAAATAAAGATAATAATGTGGGCAATACTAAGTACCTCCTTATTGCTGCTTTAAGATTTTAGGAGGTAAGCTGCAGCTTGATGTTTAGATAAATTGATCATCAGCAGGTCTGCAGACCTCTATAAAAGAAGATCATCTAGTGATCTGGAGCGTTCAAATGTGTGTTAACACTGCCTGGAGAGAAAGACATCAGCAATGGTCTTAAAGAAGCAGTTGTTGCTACGAATCAGTCTGGAAAGGGTTATAAACTCTTTCCAAACTATTTGGAGATCACTGTTCTGCACTGAAATAGGTGATTCACAAATGGGAAGCCTTTAGTCTTCCTAGAAGTAGACATCCCTGCAGGTTTACCTGAAATCAGGCTGGTAAATGTTCAGAGAAATACTAAAATAAGAAAGAAAAACCTCACTGACCATATTTAATATTAAAGTCAATTCCATCACAATTAGAAGAAGACTAGCCTTAATGTCCAGAACAAAAACTACTAGAGCGTTGTATGAGACAGATGCCTGAGAGTTTAATTGGCTCACAATATAAAAGTATGACTTTTAGCATTTTTATGCAGCTTTATGTCCATGAACAAGAAGTTGTCATGAAAGCCAGGTTCATGTCGTCCTCACAGGGATTTCCTGGCCCTGAAAGTGTACGTGGCTCTGTGCTACTACAAGCTGGACTACTACGACGTGTCCCAGGAGGTGCTGGCCGTGTACCTGCAGAGCATCCCCGACTCCACCATCGCCCTCAACCTCAAGGCCTGCAACCACTACCGGGTCTACAACGGCAAGGAGGCCGAGGTGCTCGCTTTTTCATCCCTGCAAATATTTCGTATTATGTAGTAATACCATTTCTGACAACACGGGGTTCTACCTAAAGTTGCTTTCGTCAATGAAAATTATGACTAAATATCGTCATCAACAAATGTTTATCACCTGAGGAAAAAGAGACGATACGCAACAAAATGCTAGTCATGTGACGATAACGATAATAATATATAATGCAATATCGTAGAGGAATAAAAACGAGACTAAAATGTAGATTACAAGATAAAAACTCGCTAAACACGCTAAAATTTGTCTTCATTTTCATTGACCAAAACGAGACGAAATGTTCTACCAAAGATCCTTAATGTCCATGTTTTCAGTAGTTTCTCTGGTTTAATGTCCATGTTTTCAGTAGTTTCTCTGGTTTAATGTCCATGTTTTCAGTAGTTTCTCTGGTTTAATGTCCATGTTTTCAGTAGTTTCTCTGGTTTAATGTCCATGTTTTCAGTAGTTTCTCTGGTTTAATGTCCATGTTTTCAGTTGTTTCTCTGGTTTAATGTCCATGTTTTCAGTAGTTTCTCTGGTTTAATGTCCATGTTTTCAGTTGTTTCTCTGGTTTAATGTCCATGTTTTCAGTTGTTTCTCTGGTTTAGTTCTGCTGGGTGACGTTAGTCCTCAATCCCAGTCGCTGCAGCGGGGAATCAGATCCAGAAGATGCAGCTGCAGAGTTAGAGGCTGATGCCGTTAACGCAGAGCTCTAGTTAACGTACATTAAAAACAAAGTTACATAGAGAAACACGGGGATCTGCTCTGGGGGGGAGAAGAAGAAGAACCATATTTGGATACACTTTCCTACATAGACGTGGAAAAGAAAAAGATGGGGAGAAATGCAGAAAAATAAATATGTTTTAAACTCAAATTAGAGTCTTCTGTATCTGGAATGAATGTATTCTTGAGTCTATAAGGTAACAATAATATAAGGCAAGGCAAGTTTATTTGTATAGCACAATTCAACACAAGGTAATTCAAAGTGCTTTACATCAACATTAAAAGCGGCAAGACACAATTAAACAGTAAATAACAAATAAAATAAAATAAAATGATAAGAAAAGAGGTAAAATAATAAAAAAAGCACAAGTTGTTAAAAAGTAAGGGCAGTAGAGTACAGCAGGTACATCTCATTCTTAAAATGGCAAGAATTACGTTTCTATACGGTCAAAACGTACAAACACCGGGTCAAATACAGTATTACAAAAGTAATCTGTTACAATTCGTATGGTGAATTAAACCAATTTGACAATTCTACGTCATAATGCCTGCATTCAGGGCTTATCCATAACTTTGCGCGGTTTTCAAAAATCATAAGTATTTAATTTAAAAGTACGCTTAAATAACAAATAAAATTATAAGAAAAGAGGTAAAATAATAAAAAGCAATAATAAGATAACCTTGTTTGAATTGTAAAATGGGTTTGGCTAAATAAAATCTTTGACTAAAACGAGACTAAAATGCTCCTGGACAATTCTGACTAAAATAAGACTAAAATGCTCAGACTTTTAGTCGACTGAAACTTGACACGACTAAAAGGAGAATGAACGTGACTAAATCTAATAAAAACTAAAATGACCCAAGACCCAAAGACTAGACTAAAACTAAAACTTAGTTATAAATGGGGGGAAGATTTTTTTTTTCATTGTGCACTTCGAGGAAAAAAGTCGAAATGTCGAGAAAAAAGTTTAAAATCTGAGAAAAAAGTTGAAATGTCGAGAAAAAAGTTTAAATTCCGAGAAAAAAGTTGAAGTACAATTTCGAGAAACAAGTCGAAATGTTGAGAAAAAAGTTGAAATGTCGAGAAAAAAGTAAAAATTTCTAGATAAAAGTCTAAATGTCGAGATTAAAAAGGAAAGGAAAACGAGAAACAAAAGAAAAAAAAAAAAAAAGAAGAAAAAAAGGAAGAAAAAAAAAGGTCAAACATTTTTGAAAAAGCTCCAGGGATCCACTAGGGCGGCGCTAAAGAGCCACATGCAGCTCTAGAGCCGCGGGTTGCTAAACCCCGATCTAGGTAAATCCTGCCCCCTTGTGGTCAGGAGGGGTATTGTTGCGTAGAGTGATGGCTGTGTTTTGGTTGACTTGAGTGTGAACTTTCTCGCTCTCAGGCGGAGCTGAAGAACCTGATCGACATCTCGTCCTGCTCCTTTGAGTTTGCAAAAGAGCTAATCCGACACAACCTGGTAGGTTAGCCGCAGACTGCTGCTGTGATTGTGATGGTACGAGCACACGCCGGGGTCTCACGTGCATGACTGCCTCCCTCTGATCCTGCAGGTGGTGTTTCGTGGGGGGGAGGGGGCGCTGCAGGTCCTGCCCCCCCTGATCGACGTGATCTCTGAAGCTCGGCTCAACCTGGTCATCTACTACCTGAGGCAAGGTGAGGGCAGCAGCACTGCAGGTGGAGGAACCTGCACGATGGTGGAGCACCGTCCCCACAACGGTTCCAGAACCAGTTCCAGAACCAGTTCCCACACATCTCAGCATGTGCAGCGTTTTGCACAGAGATTAAGAGATGTGTTTGTATTTGTTTGTATTTGTTCTCTGCAGTGGTTGTTGATTTCTATTTATTTTGGAGGAAAAATGAAAGAATCCTGTCAGACTTCACATCTGCTGCAGACTTTAATCCGCTAAATAAAAACAAGCAGATGCAGAATCTTCCACTTTATGTACAAACTAGAGCAGAGTCCCATCAGTCCATCCATCCATCATTCATTGTTTCATCCATCCATCCATCCATCCATCCATCCATCCATCCATCCATCCATCCATCCATCCATCCATCCATCCATCCATCCATCCATCCGTCCGTCCATCCATCCGTATCAGAACCAGTGAGGATTGTTGTACTTTGATTCAAACAGGAATCTGGTTGTAGTTTCTTCCTAAATCTGGAACTTAGAACTGTGACTTTATCGTCTTTAGATGAGACTGTTTAACCGCGGGTTAGACCACGCTTCATAAAGGTGATCAGATAATCCTTCAAAGGAAATCAAAATTAATATTGTAACACAAAAAACTCATCTGTTTCACTTTTAATACTAGACATTAAAAAAGAGGAAACTAATGTCATATGTAGATCTCATAAATCACTTTAGATTTGTAGTTTAGAGGATATTTGTTCATAAAATAATGACAATTCCTAAAAGTATTTTTGCACAAAAGCACCACAAGTTATGGCCAAAATAACATCATAATGCAAAATGTTGTTTTTCAACAAGACAATATGATAAAAGCTTGCCTCAGAACCATTAGTGTTTCCTGAAGATGGAGCCAGTCCAGTTGTAGTTGTCGCTGCGGCCTCTAGAGGGCAGTGCACGCTCCACTTCAGTTCTCAGGGATACTGCCATAACAGGGAAACACTTATACCTTAAAAATAAAGGCACTAGTCCTGGATGTGCATGGCACTGCAAAAGAGGTTTTTAGGTTTCTGACGCAGGTTTTTCTTCTTGAACAGTTTGTGATTTTATTTCTTTATATCCTGGTTCGACTCCCAGGCCTGGTGGGAGTCTTTCTGTGTTAAATTTGCATGTTCTCCCCGTGCTTGCATGGGTTCCCTCTGGTTACTCCGGCTTCCTCCCACAGTCCAAAAACATGCGTAGTAGTTAATTGATGATTCTTCATAGCCTGTAGGTGTGAGTGTGCATTCTTGTTTGTGTGTCTATGTGGCCCTGTGATGGACAGGTGACCTGTCCAGGTGAACCCCGGCCTCACCTGTGATGAGCTGGATAAACTTCAGCAGACCCTGGGACCCTGCACAGAATGAAACCAGTAGAGAAAATGGATGGATGGATGGATGGATTTCTCTGTATTTTATAAATCTTAGTTTCTGACCACATTTGTTTTGAAATGTATTTCATTGTGTGCAATCCATCAATCCATCCATCCATGGATTGATCCATCCATCCATGGATTGATCCATCCATCCATGGATTGATCCATCCATCCATGGATTGATCCATTAATCCATCCATCCATGGATTGATCCATTAATCCATGGATGGATCCATTAATCCATGGATTGATCCATCCATCCATGGATTGATCCATTAATCCATGGATTGATCCATCCATCCATGGATTGATCCATCCATCCATGGATTGATCCATCCATCCATGGATTGATCCATTAATCCATGGATGGATCAATCCTTCCATGGATTGATCCATTAATCCATCCATCCATGGATTGATCCATTAATCCATGGATTGATCCATTAATCCATCCATCCATGGATTGATCCATTAATCCATCCATCCATCCATGGATTGATCCATCCATCCATGGATGGATCAATCCATGGATGGATCCATGCCCCCCCCCCCCCCCCTCTCAACTGAACTTTTCACCCAATCACTCCTGGAGAGTCTGCAGAGGAAACTAGCTTCATCTGCTTCTATTTGAGATCTCATTCGTTCTCTCAGCTGCATAAATCAACCAGTAAACAGAAAATCTCACCTTTCAGCTCAGTTCTGAGTCTCTACTACTGCAGATGCTGCACTCACGCATCCATTTATCTTTCTCTCCACTCTTAAAACTACTTAAAACTCCTCCCTTCCCTCCGGCCTCCCAACAGAACCGGGTGGAGGGTTCTGTTGGGATCCTCCCCTCCTCTGACTCTGGTTTTCAAAATCCAAGTCAGTAAAGTTGAGATGTGACTGACAATGTAAACAAACTGACAAACATTTACTTTGAGCTTCATTTAATTAAAGACACCATTTACCCGAGAAGGTTCATGTCTCGTCCACTTTATTTCATTTAACAGCGATCCTTTCCATTAACCTCACCGTCACGTTTATCCTGCAGCGTCTCTGTTCACATGTTTGTCAGGTTTCCTCTCTTAGAGACCAACGTGTTCTGTTTTACATTCACAGACGACGTCCAGGAAGCTTACAACCTCATCCAGGACCTGGTTCCCACCACACCTCAGGTCAGATCTGGAGCTAAATAGCTGGAATAAAACCTGCCCACAAACATCTTCTGCTTCACTTGAGATGTTTCCTTCCTTTCGACCACTTATCTTAATCTTCAAAAGCACTTTTATGTCTCTAGGATCTGAAAGGATGAGAATCTGTTTTGTCTCAGTGATGTGATTATTTACTTGTTGGAGGGTTTTGATGCAGATTAGATGACATCCCTCTCATCCTTTATCCTCTTCGCAGGAGTACATTTTAAAGGGAGTGGTGAACGTGGCGCTCGGACAGGAACTGGGATCAGTGAGTATTTCGGTTAGAGAACAAGACGGATGCAAATATCCCGTCTCCGCCTGTGTAACTAATGTGCGTAACTGCTCTTATCTCCCAGAGGGATCACTTGAAAATGGCTCAGCAGTTCTTTCAGTTGGTCGGCGGCTCCGCCAGCGAATGTGGTGAGGCCAGATATAAACCCTTATCGCTGTCGTTCTGCACAGACTAAATGTGCAACCGTCTCTCAACGAGGCTTTTGCTCCTGCAGACACTATTCCTGGCAGGCAGTGCATGGCCTCCTGCTTCTTCCTGCTAAAGCAGTTTGAGGACGTTCTCGTTTACCTGAACTCAGTCAAGGTTGGTGCCGCCGTGCAGAATCACTTTCTTTGTAATTGTTAAATGAGATGAAGTTGGAAAAAAAGAGAATAAAGACAGCCACTCTGGGTGAGAAGTGCCACTTCAGCTGACGAGTGGCGCTTTAAAAGAGCAGCACACGATGATAACGGGTTTAAGCAATGGTCTAAAAAAGGCATTACAGCGATATGAAGCTGCAGAGTTTTGAAAAGTTAAGCGATACATTTGGATTAGATGAACATGCACAATATCGATACCGTCAAATTAGGGATTACTATGAGAAGGAAATAAAAACTGACACTGATAATGAAGTTATTGATGTGTTTTTGAAAGCTTATGAAGGAAAAACATGTAAAGTAATCTCAACCCTGTGCAAAGGTTTGCTGTCATGCAGGAAGACTTCCTCTCTTTAGATCAAAGAAAAATGGGAAAAAAGAGTTGAGAGAACGGATAACTGAGGAGGAATGGTTTAATATTTGTAAAACGCAGGAGAGAATTCATTTGGAGAAATATAGTCAGATTTTTTATAACTCCAAACATTAGGAAGGAAACTGTATGTAACCAGCAGCTATGCAGGAGACTATGTGGACACATGGATGTGGCCCACATGCATGTTTTCTGGTTTTGCCAGAAGATAATTGGATGTTGGGATAAAATATGGCAGGGTTTAAGAAAAATAATAGGATACAAGATTCCCAAATCTTGTAAGATACTTTATTTGGGAAATTTGACACAAGATGTCATACAAAAAGAGGATTCATATTAGGGCTGGGTTTCGATTCAAATGTCAAGATTCGATTCAGATTCTTAAGATTCAGAATCGATTATCAGGATTTGATTCGATCCAATATCGATTTGGGTTAGTGTTATTAAAACTGTTTTTTGCGCTGTTGCATGAATTATATGACTGTAGTTCTGCAACATATTAACACTAGTGTTATATTGAGATTCAACAGCAAGTATTGCAGCTAATGATGCTGTAAGGACCAATCAGCTCCCAGAATGCTGATAGAACTGCTTTCAGAAACATCGTGGGGCAGAATTACCAAACAGATCCAGGGAGGAAACAGAGACAGATCAAATCGGTTTTAGTTTTTCCCACATTCCGTTTTTAGTTTTTCCATTTTCTGTGTTTACGATTACAAGAGACACAATTTCAGGAAAAATGGGAATAATGGACAGATTATAGAGCACAGCAAGAGGACACCACCATCACCACTGGACAATAAGGACATTGATAGGAGAATAATTGCTTTGTGAAGTATGTAAAACCTGACTCTGTAATTGTTGACGGAATTTTCATTAAAAAAAACAAAAAAACTGCATTAGACACACAGCTCAGAGGTACGGAAGAGTATCAGGGCCATGCAGGGGGAAAAATATTTGAGAGGGGAAGATTTTTTTTTATTGTGCACTACGAAAAAAGTCGAAATGTCGAGATTAATGTTGAAATACAATTTCGAGAAAAAAGTTGAAATGTCGAGATCAATGTTGAAATACAATTTCTAGAATAAAGTCGACATTTTGTAAATAAAGTTGAAATTTCGAGAATAAAGTTGAAATACATTTCAACTTTTTTCTCGAGATTGTACTTCAACATTATTCTCGACATTTCGACTTTTTAATCAACATTTCAACTTTTTTCTTGAAGTGCATAATGAAAAAAAAATCTCTCTTCCGTAAAAACCTGACTCTGTAATTGTTGACGGAATTTTCATTAGAAAAAATAAGTAAAAAAAGAAAAAGTGCAGCGGTATTCAGGCGAGCGGAGCGTCTCCCTGTTTCATTCATCGCTCTTTTCTCTCCTGTTAAAGCCTCACTTGTGTTTTCAGACTTACTTCTCCAACGATGACACGTTCAACTTCAACTACGCTCAGGCCAAAGCGGCGCTCGGCAACTACAGAGAAGCAGAAGAGGTTCTTTCACTCAGCAAACATCCTCACGGTTCCTTTTCTCCGCCCTTGACTCATTTGTTTGACTTTCTCTTTCGCAGCTTTTTCTGCTCATTCAGAACGAAAAGATCAAAAACGACTACGTTTACCTGAGCTGGCTGGCGCGATGCTGTACGTATGCTATTTTTAATTGCAGTAAGGTATTTCTGTGTGTCATATATCAAAGAAAGATCTCACCAGACTATTATGGTGTTTGGGTCGGATTTCAAACCAAAACACTGAAGTTACTGAAGTCAAATGAGGAAATAGAGCTTTTTCTCCTCATCTCTGGTTTAAACTTTGGCACAAAAAGATTTTAAAACAACAGTCTGAAGAATCCTGAAAGCATTCCCCGACACAACGGCCTGCCAGCGCCAGAATACCTGCTCTGAGTTTTAGGTTTTATACCCAACAAAAGAAGAAATAAAGACTTATTCCGACCTGGCAGCAGGTCCAGAATCAGCAGAATCAGCCGCGAGGCGTTTAAGGTAAACAGAGGAGGGCATGGCGTCTCCCGGCGAGTCCAGGACGCTCTCGGACCGTTTAACTCTGCAAAAACAAAAAACGAGAGCTTCTTCCCGGCTGTTAACTGCGGCCTGGACGGGATTCTGACGCGGCTGCCAGGTTTCAGGCCTCAGGCTCGCAAAGAATTTAAAGTCCCTCCGTTCAGCCCGTGTTTAACGCTCCACAGCTGAACGAAGAGAGAAAACCTCATTTCAGATATTTCTCTGCCTCTTCTGGCTCAATCTGTCCACGAATGCGTCTCGGGTTTGAACCTTGACCCCGTGATCTTCTCCTCCTCAGACATCATGAACCAGAAGGGTCAGCTGGCCTGGGAGCTGTACCTGAAGATGGGCACGTCCTCGGACTCCTTCTCCATGCTGCAGCTCATCGCCAACGACTGCTACAAGGTCTCCCGCCGCTTCTTTAGTCCAAACGTGATGATATTATACTTGATATTATAGAGGGAATGTGCATGACGTCACAGATGCGATTTGCAGAAAGACTGAGTGGCAGCGTAAACTTTCAGTTTGAGCAACTGGAAAACATCTAAAATGGGAAAGAGCTGTTGTGCGATCGACTGTACTCATAGATTTAGCAAGAAATCGGAGTTATAGTTTTACAGACTAATGAAAAATAAGCTTAAGAGAGACAAATGGATCGCTGCAATTCACAGAAACAACTGGATTCCAGGCACCGAAACGTGGATTTGTGGTTCCCATTTTGTATCAGGTAATGTTGGATTTTTGGGTAGCTAACGTTAAACGGTCAAATCATAAAGTTCAGTGTCCTCATTACTTTAATTTCTACAACAAATCCTGCCTTGAAGTCGGACCAAGCGTCAAGACTTTTGTATTCCTTCAAGCTTTGCTTCGTGTATTTCCCCGGCGTAGAAATTAAGTCCATATAAATATCAGGAAACCGGATTCATGGCCAAATATTAATGTCCATGGACCACTGGTTCTTGGTAATTGTACCAAATATTAATGTCCATGGACCACTGGTTCTTGGTAACTGTACCAAATATTAATGTCCATGGACCACTGGTTCTTGGTAACTGTACCAAATATTAATGTCCATGGATCACTGGTTCTTGGTAACTGTACCAAATATTAATGTCCATGGACCACTGGTTCTTGGTAACTGTACCAAATATTAATGTCCATGGACCACTGGTTCTTGGTAACTGTACCAAATATTAATGTCCATGGACCACTGGTTCTTGGTAACTGTACCAAATATTAATGTCCATGGACCACTGGTTCTTGGGGTAACTGTACGGGTCACTGTCAAGTCCAACTGACGCTAATTTAAGTCGATAATCAGCTGTTATCCCGTCTTCTCCACTAGTTGCAGCTGTTTTTGCCACTCAGTGAGAGTGAGGGGGCTGGTCCAGTGGGGAAGTGACGTCAATGCAGACCCTCTATACTTGTGCTCCACATTCCTAAAACTATCAGCCATCAGGAGGGAAAGTGTGGGATTTATCCCGCTGAGGACCCAGAAGGTTCTGCAGCAGCTCGTGATGCCGGCCTGTTGTTTCAGATGGGCCAGTTCTACTACGCCGCCAAGGCGTTCGACGGCCTGGAGAAGCTGGACCCGGACTCCAACTACTGGGAGGGAAAACGGGGCGCCTGCGTCGGCGTCTTCCAGCTCATCCTGGCCAACAAGGAGTCCAGGTACGTCCTGCTCTGCTTCCTCTTCAGTGTTTGTGAGGTGGTTTTATCCAGGGTTTCTACAGGGTTGACCGAGGTAAATTTAAGACTTTTTAATACCATTTTCAAACTAAATTTAAGACCAAAAAGACAAATCACTAAGAAATCCAGTGCTGAGGTCGAGGTTGCCAATCTGTTCCAGCCCAAACGTGATGTAAAATCCACCGAAATAATGAAAAACCACCCCGAATCAAACATTCTCTATGTTAAAACCATAAATTATCAAATGCGTAATAAATTTCAAGCTTCACTACACCACTAAATAGCCGAAGAAAGTTCAGGTTCCAAACAAAGACTACAATTAAATTGGGTAGATTAAAGCAAATCAAATATCAGTGAGTTTATTGTGTACATTTCTACTTTTCCATTGCCATAATGGAAACTTTTTTGTTAATAATTTCTCCTAAATATTTAGTAAAAACCAGGAAAAGCAGCCCAAGTTTTATCAACCCGCCCAGTCTTATATTTTTCAGCCCAATTGGGCGGAAACCTGATCAACCTGGCAACGTTGTGTGCTTAACAACTGGTAAACAGATTTATTTCTCCTCAAAACAATGAATTAACTTTTCCTTTTCAAAGTGTAAAAAAACTTTTTCATGATGATGCCATAATGGAAACTTCTTTGTTAATAATTTCTCCAAAATATTTAGTAAAAACCAGGAAAAGCAGCCCAAATATATATTTCTGAAACTTGCCCAGCCTGGCAGCACAGATTTAGAACCTCTGCAGGAGATTCTCCTCAAAATGATTAAATGAACTTTTTAATGATGACTGGATACATTCCCTCTAAAACTAAGACCCTTGGATTGACATTTAAGACATTTAAAGGCCTTATTTTAGGAAAAATTGAATTTAAGACTTCTGAAGACTTAAAGGACTCGCAGCCACTTTGTTATGAACCTGACGTTGTCAGCTGGAGCCGGTGAGATGTTAGATAACATCCACGCGGCGAACGGGCCGGTCTTGATCTAATCTGGTTTCCTGACGTGTCCGGTTTGGGCTCCAGGGAGACGCTGAAGGAGGTTCTGGAGCTGCTGCGTAACTCCGGAAACCCTCAGGTGGAGTACATCATCCGAGCCCTGAGGAAGTGGGCCAAGGACAACAGAGTGCTGCTGTCGTGACGCCCGCCCGGCGCTCGGCCCGGCGCTCGGCCCGGCACTCAGCGGGTCACGGCAGGACCGGCGCTCATCTCTCATGAACTGGAGGAGGTTTTTATAAAAACAGCTGCAGATGTTTGTATTTAAATGTGACTTTGAGTTAGTTTGTATTTGATGCTTTTATTGTATCGTCTCCTTTGATGGACTGTTTTCGTCAAACGTCATCAATCTGCAGAGAAAAATTATCAATAAAAACATATATTTTGAAGATTGGTGGTAAATTAGTTTTTATTTAAACTTTTAGAGCTAAATGTGTTTGTTATTGACAACAGAACCTATAAAATATACCAAATGCCGGTGTGCACGAGGCGACGAACCTCCTGCTCTTTCGTCCCTGAGGACGTTTCACCGTCATCTGTTTCCTAGAACTGGTTTTAGGAGCTTTGACCTCCGTCAGCTGATGTCACGCCGACCGTGTTGCTGAGCCCATGGTTTCCATGACGACACCACGCACACAGAGATCTCTCCAGATTCCTGGGATATTTGGACCTGCGGTCCTGCAGATGTTGAGGTATTTCACAGCGGGGAACATTGTGGTGAATGGTGAACATCTGTCCATCTTTCCCTCTGAGTGATTCCGACTCTCAATCGCACTTTCAACCTTTCATGTGCTTTTCTGTGTCGGATTATGAATAAAATTTGAGTTTATGAGATTGCATTTGGTTTATATTCAACTCCTATATATATATATAAGAGGGAGACGGAGTTTTAAACATCAACACTTGGAATCAAAGCTTCTCAGGGATTTTGTCCTAAATCAAGCTTGAAAAACAACAACAAAACTCTGCCAGAGTTGCAACTTCTGACATGACGATAGACAAGCCCTTTAAAGAGAAGCTGACATGGTGAATTCAAGTCCAATCAAATTATAATACCGTGAGATATTCATCCATTCATGTGCAATATTCTTTCATTCACTTATTTTTATAGTGTATATATATTTATATTGTTTAGTTTAGTTTATTGGTCATTTCAATTTCCACAACACAAATAACCCAAAGTACAGGTGTAAATCATCAGTGTAATACAAAAAAATATATAATTTTTTGGTATATATATATATATATATATATATAGATAGATACAATTTTAACTAAAAACAAAGGACCAAAAGGTGTAGACTGAAGCCTAAGCTTGACGCCTTCCCTTTTCACAAAAAAATTAGCTTTTAAAAACTAGTGCATTTAGGATTTAGAGAATGAAACAAAATACATAAATAAATCCATATGAGAAGTTGCCCGAGTAACAAAATAACACAAACATACAGCATATTCCACATGTCATTAATAAATATCATACATGCCTATGTGTATTATACCTTTGTTTTGTCTGTTTATTGTTTTGTTTTTACATAGCCTTTTACATGTGTGCACTTTTATGGAGCTGCTGCTTAATCTCATTATACTATAATGACAATAAAGGCTTTCTATTTCTATTCCTATAATCTCATCTACTGCAATTCAAGGGTGATCATGGACGGGACCTCCAGCAGAACCGGTCCCAGGTAGACCAGATCTGGGACTGGTCCTGGGAGGACAGGACGGGGAAACTAAACCAGGAATACCAGTGGTTAAAAAGAAAACACATAATTAATGATGCCAATAATGACTCATACAAATATTTACAGCAAGTGCTCAGAGGATGATGGGAGGTCCACGAGAAGACTGGACCCAGGCCCGTCCTAACGGTATACTTTAACGAAATATAAGTCTTCAGCTCAACCGTAAGGGTTGACAGGGTTTCTGCCTGCTGAACCCAAACTCAGAGCTGTTGGTTTTCAGCTCTAAAAACCCCACCGGTAAGTCTGCACCATTTTAGTATGAATGTAAGTTCCCAAGTGAATTAGATCTGGATGACTTTCTGGGGGGTTTCTCTCAGGGCACAGTCTCACCGCTTCATTCTAATGTATGAGATGTGCATGCAGATTAAACTGACACTAAAAGATGCTAAGCGACCTTTCAGTTGCAAATTTTCCAAAACAGCATGGCAGGAATCGGCTCATTATGCAGAAAGGAAGTTAAGAAAGTCAAAAAGGGTGAATCTGTATCCAGACTTCCATTAGAAAATAACACATAAT